>NW_027262965.1:0-225000 GCF_902827115.2 Pseudochaenichthys georgianus
TATATTACCATGGAGATCTAGCCTGCTAAAAAGAGAACCAGCTTCGGATGACCGGAAAGCCGGAGTTTTCCCTGAATTTAGCCGGCTAAGCGAAAATCCTGCTTCGCAGTATACCCCCCAGGGCTCCCTGTTTGAACTGGTCCCGTTTCTCCCCGCATCGTGATAACTCTCACCTCAATGACAGAGAATCAGAAAGAAAAAACAGAAATATATTGAGGTGACTTAATAACCATCATGTAATCAAGGGGCGTCTGAAAGACACATTTACTCATTGATATATATGTAGATATACCAGTTTTGGTTTCACATGATGTGTAACTCTTCTCTCATCTTATTAAAAGTACATCTTATATCTGGTATGTAATGAAGGAGTAGTATAAAGTGACATCAAAGGAAAATACTTCAGCTAATACAACTACCTGCAATCTGTATTTGAGTAAATGAACTTTATTTACTTTCCAACCATGAAAAACTGTTTATTTTTGTACCGTTAACTGTTGCTGTTATCTGAAATGTATAAACCTCATTCAAAGAGAGAAGAGGTCGTTTCCTTCCATCAGAAACATTTAACCAGTTTCTAAGTATTGTTTGTTTCATTTCCAGCTCGTCCTGTCTTTGTTTACAACACAGACTGCTAGCTCTCAAGCTAACCAGGGTTGCTAGCTGTGGGTACCTGGCTGCAGTGAGATTTTGATATTTAATTACACATATGCGCACTAAATGACTGCTATCGTGTCAGCAGCGGGACCTTAGCATATATATAGGATATACAATATATACAAATACACAATATTGGACACAGACTGTTTCATTCATTGAAGAAAGCCAAACACATGTTTGTTTCCACTGTTTCATTGTGTGCAGAGGCCTGTCGCGATAAGCAAACAGTTGACTTATCGCTCCAATACACACCTCAATGCTTTATATTGTAGTCTATCCATTTGTAAGTGATGTTTTTGCTGCTGCTCCATACGCTATACAACCATAGTCTGTTGTGGACCTCATCATTGATCTGGAAATGTCTATTAATGCTTGTTTGTCTGCGCCCCAGTTGCATCCAGCTACAGCTCGCAATACATTTAATACTTTTTAGCATTTTGTTTCCACTTGATTAATATGCATTTCCCATGTGTATTTGCTATCAAACCACAGTCCTAGGTATTTGAACTCATTCTCCTTTGTCATTGGACGATCATAGAGTGTTAGCTGTTGGCCATCAATCTTGCGTTTGTTTGTAAATACCATGTAGCATGACTTGCTTTCTGACATTTTGAATCCAGTTATATGACCACCTCTCCACTTTTTAATCGCTCTAGCTTCTCCATTCGTTATAGGGCACGTCTTCCCCTCATCCACAGAGCCCCATCCTCTGCGTGTAGAGCCCATTGGATGCATGAGTCTCAGCATGTCAACATGTCGTT
Source organism: Pseudochaenichthys georgianus (assembly GCF_902827115.2). Taxonomy (NCBI): domain Eukaryota; kingdom Metazoa; phylum Chordata; class Actinopteri; order Perciformes; family Channichthyidae; genus Pseudochaenichthys; species Pseudochaenichthys georgianus. The sequence continues at coordinate 1,422 of NW_027262965.1, forward strand.
AATCATGATGTTAATAATATTGGACTGACTGCACTCCCTTGGGGAATACCGTTTTCTATTTCTAAATAATTGGAAATATCTGCTCCAACCTTTCCTCTAAATGTCCTGTCTGTTCAAAAGACCCTTACCCAATTGATCATTCTCCCTCCAATACCCATTCTCCTCATGTGATCAGTAGCCCCCTCCATGTGATCAGTAGCCCCTCCTCCACACAGAGTCATACCCCTTTTCAATGTCAAAGTACTCTATTGCCATTATCTCTTTCATTTTCAATGTTTTCCCCACGTCAACTACTAATTACTAATATCCAGAGCTGACCTATTATCCTGTTCTCCTTCACCTTTTCATTCTCTGCTAGTAACTGCTGTTTTTTCTGCCTATGGATATCACTGAGATGCTCCCCACTATGTACTGCTGCAAGTGTCCTTCCTAACATACCTGCCTTCTCTTATCTGTCACTGCCAGCCTCTCCCCATCAACCAAAGCTGGCATTTTAATGGATTCCTTTCCCCACTCATCTGCTGAAACATGGACCAGACATCACCTGGTGTTACTCCTCTGCCAATGGTAGAACAACATTCTCTCCATGTTCTCTTGTGTGTATTTTACTGTCCTTCGAGCAGCTGCCCTTTTCCTTTGATACTCTATAACATTATTTTGTGTCATGTTTCTTTAATTCACTAAGTGCATCGTTTCGCTCTTTAGTAGCCCTGCTGCATTCCTCATTCCACCATGGCACCACTTTCTCCCTACCCTTGGTTGTTGCTTTGGGTATACTGTTCTGGTAGAATGGTAGAACACAACTCTCTCCATGCTCTCTCAAGTGTCCTTCCTCACATATCTGCCTCTATAGTATATGTTGCGTTATGTGGCTTGTAATGACCTCTGTGCTTCCCTCTGATGTTAGCAGGTGTACCGACTCCTCACACCATATCCTACATTTCCCCCAATCAGCTTTAGCAAAGCACCACCTGGTTATTACACCTCCTTCCTGCATATATACATTATTATTAATTTTAGTAAGCACTGGATAATGGTCACTTCCTACAGTGGAGTTATTCAAACAAACCATTCGCATGTAACCAAACAGTTTGACACTAATGTCAGATCCAGGCATGAGACTTTCCCCTGTGAACATCTACTCTTGTGCCATGTCCATCATTAAGGCATGCTAGTGTTCTTTCCTCCAGCATTTCTTCCACTATGTTTCCGTTACTGTCTGTATGGTTGCTGCCCATAGACGGTTGTGTGCATTGAAATCACCACACTAAACTTCCTTCCTATGTTTATTTTCTGCTATTTCTTTAAATATATCAGTGGTTAGATTTGGACATGGGTTGTATAAATTGATTATCCTAATGTTATCTTGTTTTCTAGGGTTGCAGATGTCCACTATAATACAGTCTATACCATCAGGAGATTGCACCTCCCTCTATGCCACACCATCTTTGAGAAATGACTGCAGGATCTCAGGTCTGCAAAGTGGACAGGTAGGCGAGAAAGGCTTTTTTGAGTCTCAGAGACCAAGGTCCTGTACACTTCGCATACATTGACTGCACGACTTCAGGTCTGCGATGTGGACAGTACACCTCAAATACATCACTACACAACCTGGGGTATTTGAAGATAAGGGAATGACATGTTTATAATATGCTGAAAAACACAACAAATATGCAGGGTGACGAGTCTGTTTCTAAGGCCATTTTATTTTTGGTAGTCTGATCATTTCAACAAGAGAATAGAGTCAAACTGAAAACATCGTAAATATGTTCCAGATACATGAAGCATGTGAACAGTGAAACTCGCTCATGGACTTTAAAGAGCCTGTGACACGGTTTTCCCCCATCATCCAAACCCATCAATTTGAGTACATATTGTCCCCTTGAAAACCGTTACTGAACTGATTTTGGATATTTGTACTTTGATAACCATTAATCTGCCTTCAATGTTGACAATTTTCTGGATCTTCTCGCGGATTCTTCAAGTCCCGCCAAATGATGGGTGACGTCATTGCGGGCACAGCGCTCCAGCTGCACCGTCCAGGATCCCAGCATCTGCATGTAAACCTTTATATATATACAGTCAGATGTAAACGCACGACGGCGCACACAGCAGCAAGCTCAGACAGCGATGACAGGTTAATGTTGAACGTGTCTGAGAGCTCATATGAGGCTGAAGGATCGGTTTATGTTGTATCTGTTAGAAGTTTAGGAATGAGGTGCGTCAATATGGGCGATCATATGGTCATGTAGCCAGTGGTGGACTGGGACTAAAAATCATCCCGGGACTCTCGACCGGCCCACTTCGGTACCGCTAGTAAATTGTCAACGGGGGGAGTGGGGGATGTCAGGGTGCTGTAGATAGTAAATGTAAATATGTAAATATTTGTGTCACTGCATCCTGGTAAAATACAAATATAATGTATAATGTCTGTGTCTTTGACATTAGCGCTGCTAGCCACCTGTGCCCTGTACTACGAAGCCAGTTCAACAGACCCTGGATATGTTTGAGTAACAAACAAACTAACAACAACAAACTAACAAACGAGATCTCGCTAAGCGGTCCTACGACGCTGGTTATCAACTCGGTAAATCAAGCCAGGGTTTCTCTCTCAAGCTGAGAGCGCGTTCACGTCTAAGACACGCGTGGATCTGACTTTAATTACATTTGTCTCGAGTGTTTCGTCAACATAATGTGTTAAATAATACTTCTGCATCCAGTCTGTGACACTGTGAGTGTTGCACGGCCAGATGAGGCTGGAGAAGCTGACTCAGATAAGGAAATATATGATATATTATGATATTATATGATCGATGATCTGATTGATGATGTAATATGAATGATAAGTGCGACACGTCGGCGTCTTCTCTGCATGGCGGGCAGCCTCAGGTAAAAGAAGTTATTTAGCCTTCTCAAACCTGAGCCTCACGCGCCGCCTATGGGGGATGTGCTAGTTACTTATCCGACCGGCCCACTTCGGTACCGGCCCATCGGGATTCGTCCCGATGGCCAGTCCGCCACTGCACCCAGCCCACGTAAATTGTCAACGGGGGGAGCCTCGCTGCGGGGAAACGGTGGACCTAGTGTCCCGATCGGAGTGGGAATAATAATAATAATCCGTGCATTTTATCCATTAATTTCCCCAACATTGTGGTAAAAAAAACACACGTTTAATCCATGTTGTTGGTGTACTACAACTACAAAAAGCATCGGTTTGTTTTCTCATCAGGAAATGCAGACCGGCTCAAACAAACGATTTTTAATCATCATCCTCACTCACCATTTAATGTATCACATGTTCGCCGAATTGACATGAAAGCACTAATAAATGTAGTTTCATCCACTTGAGTTTACAACCACAAAAATAATCGATTTGTTTTTATATCACATCGGACGGGAGGAAATTCAGCAGCTCTCACTACCGATTTTTAATCCTAATGTAATCATCATCTTCACCACGATCATTTATGTTTATGTTTGCCGAATTGACATGAAAGCACTGACAAATATGAATATACTGTAGTCAACTTCATTAAAACGTTATTAACGTGCCTAAACTCAGTAATTCACCATTTCTACGCATGACAACACACTTTGTCCGTGTTTGGCTCTCGAAGCGTTCCCGCATTGACGTCACTTCCGGCTTCCCTCAAAACTTCAAAATGAGTCAAGGAATTTCCCCGCGATGTTCGAAATTATTGATATTTAACGGAACGGTATCGCTTTTTCTTTTTTAAACTGACGGTTCGAGATTACTAGTAGCCCAATATTTCATTGCACAACAGTTGTTGGGATGGTGTCACAGGCTCTTTAAGGTGAATACTTTAAGAAAAGGTTTTCCCACACTCTTTGTAGGAGCCATTTTATGGGTGCTGTTGGTGTCTCAGTTTACCTTATTTATATGTATAGTGCAATATTATTTTAGAACACTTGGTGGCGGGGTTTATAAAAGGGGTCATAGGTCACAGGAGAGGAAGAGGACACAGGAGGGAGAGCATACCGATTCTACCAGACGGCCAGCCCCAGCAGTTGCTCATACTACAACTATTGACACCGTGTACTTAAACATTGGTATGTAAAGCAAGAAAAACATCATTCTAAAACTGCAACAAAAGACCGGAACTTCATATGTTTGTGTCTGCGTCAGGATCACTCTAAACCCTCCTGTGAAGTAATGGCAAAAATATATAGGACACTGGAACATTTAACTGCCATTACATTAAGTGGAATCGTACTCTATGAGTGAAACTGGACAATATAAGAAACATATCGCATTGGATTAAGGATCGTTTTCACCGATCAAACAATTGGATTACTTCACAACCGACACAGTCATCCCGGATCGGCTGGACAACACGCCACAATCAGCTGGAGATTGTCACCACCTGCGCTCACCAAGACGCGAAAGGAGAGGCCGAGAACCAAGGCTGGGAAAGGGGCCGGGTATGAGCAGCATTCAAACTGGATCGTATATTGGAATCATAAGCTGCATCGGAGAATGGCTTGGATTTAATGCTGCAATAATGTTAGCTGTTTGAAACAGCTGTCGGCAGACGGACAGCCAGAAAACGAAACTTAAAGGAACAGTGAACATTATGCCTGTCAATTCTGACGTTATGTCAACAGATGGCGCTGTTCGGATGGGATCTGTAATGGAAAAATGGATTACCCAACACAAGGCCAATAGATGGGAATTGTAAACTGTGAAAAAACAAAATATGCTTAATTGCGGCTCCTACACTCTTAAAACCACTATGGTTTTTCTCCCGAGTGAACACGAAGATGTGATTTGAGATTACTTGATTGAGTGAAAGTTTTCCCACACTCTTCACACCAGTACGGTTTTTCTCCAGTGTGAATACGTTGATGTATTTTGAGATCACCTGATCTAGTGAAAGTTGTCCCACACTCTACACATCTGTAAGGTTTTTCTCCAGTGTGAATATGGTGATGTGATTTGAGACTACTTGATTGAATGAACGTTTTCCCACACTCTTCACACCAGTACGGTTTTTCTCCAGTGTGAATACGGTGATGTGATTTGAGAGCACTCGATGTAGTGAAAGTTGTCCCACACTCTTCACAGCTGTAAGGTTTTTCTCCAGTGTGAATACGTTGATGTATTTTGAGATCACCTGATTGAGTGAAAGTTGTCCCACACTCTTCACAGCTGTAAGGTTTTTCTCCTGTATGAATACGTTTATGTGATTTGAGATGACCTGATTGAGTGAAAGTTGTCCCACACTCTTCACAGCTGTAAGGTTTTTCTCCTGTATGAATACGTTGATGTGATTTGAGAGCACCTGATGTAGTGAAAGTTGTCCCACACTCTTCACAGCTGTAAGGTTTTTCTCCAGTGTGAATACGTTGATGTGATTTGAGAGCACCTGATTGAGTGAAAGTTGTCCCACACTCTTCACAGCTGTACGGTTTTTCTCCTGTGTGAATACGTTGATGTGATTTGAGAGCACCTGATTGAGTGAAAGTTGTCCCACACTCTTCACAGCTGTACGGTTTTTCTCCTGTGTGAATACGCAGGTGGCTCTTTAAATTTCCAGATGTTGTAAAGGATTTGTCACATTGCTGACAGCTGTGACGTCTCTCTCTTCCTTTCGGTTTCTAGAACAGACGGACAGAGAAAGAGAGAAAGTCAATCTAAAAAGCATAAATACACAAGTTAACACAGTAAAAACTCACTTAAAGTGGACCTATCATGCTATATTTGAACAATATATTGTAGGGCCATACCTATATAAAGTATATAAATATAGTATCTTTTTCCTGCATTTTAGCCACGCCTCATTTCGCTCCATTTGCTCTTTCCAGCGCTGTTTTTGTAGGGGGCTGATTCTGTGAGCAGCAGCTGACCACGCCCCCCTGCAGGAGAGGGGAGCATGCTCTGAGATCAGCTGCTGGGCTGAAGCGGGGAGAAGAGGGGGAGAAAAAGAGATCTCCGTCCACCGTGTTTTATTCTTATAGAAGTAAGAAGAGAAGTAACGGGGCAGAAACCCTCCTTTTTACGCAGCGGTCCAGACATAGACATAAAACGGCGACACATATTCAGTGTGCAGTTCCTTTGGCATTAGGGCAGGGATATCTAGATACTTTCCAAGGTTTGACATAATGAATTGTGCTACTTTTAAAGCAAGGAGCGATGTTTTCAAATCTGTAATCAAAAAGCTCCTCAAAAAACCCTATCTTAGCGGATGCATGTCAATTTAAATCAATACATACAACTATAGCAAAAGAGCCACAGCGGAGAATAAACAGAAGGGCAACTATGGCAACCATGCAAGGGAAGTCTTCTTCGCTGCTTTTGTGGCAGACTACAGCGTCACTTACAGGCCTGGCATATGTACTACAGCGTCTCCAGCGCTTTCGAGCGGCAATGGCCGGCTGTGGCCCAACCTCTCATTCCCCTGATAGGTGGAGAATTGACCAATAGCCGTAGCACCACTTTACTGACGTCAGTAAAGTGTTCAAATCTGGATCAGTCTGTATCAGATCCGTTGCAGCCCCTTTTTAAGAGATTTGGGTATGGAGGAAAATAGAGAGGGTTGTGTTTTCTGACACTTGGTGAGTTCCCTGGAACCCGGGGACACATATTCATGTAAAAAGACGTACGAAAGTGCATTTTGCATGATAGGTCCCCTTTAATATAAACCTTGAGTTAACAAAATACTACTTATCAACAGTTTGTGTTTATTATATTTGATACAGTAATACAGAAATATTCTAACCAAAGTATATACCAGAGGTGGGGGACTCGAGTCACATGAGTTGACTTGCCTATTTTTTGACTTGAGACTTGCTTGACTAACATTGATAAAAGACTCGACTTGACTTTGACTTGGTATTCATGACTTGAGACTTAGGCTTGAGACAGATGACTCCAAAGGACTTTACTTTTTAAAATAAAATATTTGCATTTGTTTTTGTATTGTACGAAGCCCCTAGAGGGCAATGAAAGAAAAAAAAGAGAGAGAAAGGAGAAAGTAGGAAGTGGATCGCACAGGAGACAGCCGTTTCATTGCAGACTGTTATGTTTATGTGGGGAAATGCATACATTATTTGAGATATATTTCAAACTCGGACTTCCTTTTAGGGACATTTCGGCCAGGGGTGTAGAGTTATTTGTTCAAGCACCGGATCGGCAAAACAGGAGAGTCTGTGCACCAATCTGCCTTGACCTATGTATTCATGTCTGTGACTCTCACAGTATATGCTGCCCACAGCTGCTTCATAGAAGAAAACCTCCTTCACTTCATGAAATCTCTGCAGCACCAGGAGGCAGTAACGTGTAACTCAGCAGAATCTGAGAAGAGCAGCAGCTGCAAAGAGCTGTGGCTTCACTGTGTTTCCCTTAATTAGAACAGCTAACGAGCGACCGCAGGCTGCTACGTTTTAACCACACACACACACACACACACACACACACACACACACACACACACACACACACACACACACACACACACACACACACACACACACACACACACACACACACACACACACACACACACACACCTGATTTATTATTTCGGAGCCCCACTCTCCATTGTTGTTAATGTTGAAAATAAAACTCTAGTTTCATAACCACTGTCTTTTAACTGATTTAAACTGGGTTATTCATCAGGATTTCGTAGGACATGACTTGCTTGACTCTCACCCCAGTAACTTGAGACTTGCACATGTATGACTTACTCCCACCTCTGGTATACAGGAGACAGAGGGAGACGGCCTCCTGTCACTGCGAGTCTCAGTATGCTCCGTTCCTCTTGCGTTTTGTTTCTTTGTGTAAACTTTGTTGTGTCTGTATGAAACGTCATTTTTGAGAGACCATGCTTTTGATCCTGTGGATTACATTTGCCTTCTGCAGACCATGTCTGGCCATTCAACTTTCCAAGACACACCTGAGTGACAGCACGAACAGGTATGGTGAGGAGCCCCGGCCTCTGCGCTGCTACAGACGCGAGGCTATGCTAGAGCTACAATGCGATCGGCCTCCTACGAATACACCAAGCCATCTGTGCTCTTCGTTATTGGATGAAATCCCTCGGGAGCAGCTTAGAAACACCAGGAAAAAGAGTTGAGGAAGGAGGGGAGGCGTTCAGAATACGGCGGAGATTCAGCCGGCCACCACTTCCTTCCATCATTCTCACAAACCTGCGCTCATTGCGCAACAACGTGGACACACTAAGGACATTCACAAGGTACTGCCATGAATTTCTCGAGGCCTCTTTATTGTGTTTCACGGAAAGTTGGCTACAATCTACGATGCCTGAATCTCTCTTTGAAGTACCCGGATTCACCCTTGTTCGAGCAGACAGGGATGCGAACTCGGGGAAAACCAGAGGAGGCGGTGTTTGTGTGTATATTAATGATCTGTGGTGCCGACCATACTCCGTAAAATGTAAAACCTACCATCCCAACGTAGAAATTCTCGGCATGACGTCAAGACCCTTTTATCTGCCTAGAGAATTCGGGTGTATTTTACTGTTTGTTGTTTACGTGCCTCCCAGCGGCAGAGGAAACTGTGTTCACGAGCTGCAACTCAGCCACCCCGATGCACCGGCAATAGTGCTCGGGACATGAAGCAATGTCGCCTGGAGACTGTGTTACCTGGGTTCCAGCAGTATGTTAGGGATCACAGCAGGAAAGATAATATCCTGGACAAATGCATTGTTAATGATAAAGGAGCCTATGTGTCTAAATACAGACCACCAATACTGAACTCTGATCATAATGTTGTGAATATGATACCAGTGTATAAGACCAAACTCAAGGGAAGTCAACCAGAAAAGAAAGTAATAAGGACATGGACAAATGAAAGTAGGGAGCAGTTGAAAGCCTGTTTTGATTGGACAGATTGGGACATTTTTCAGGAAGGTTCACCAGATGAAATAACTACTGTTACCAAAGACTATATTAACTTCTGTGTTCCCACTAAAGAAATACAAATCTATCCAAGTAATAAATCATATGTGACTAAGGACATTACAATAAGTTATAAAAACCAGGAAAATAGCTTTCAAAAACAAAGACTATGGAGCACTTGAACAGACAGAGAGAGAACTGAAAGTCAAATTGAGGGTGGAAATGCTTTTAAAGCCAAAGACCCCAAAAAAGTGTGGGACACCATGAGAACTGTGACAGGAATTACCTCTTCAGCTAAACCTATTGTGACTGACAAGACATACTTGATCCATACCAATGTGCCTATAAGCAAGGGGGTGGTACTGTTGCTACTCTGGTTCACATCATCACTAAACATTTAGATAAACGTCACACCTATGCAAGAGCCCTCTTCCTAGACTTCTCAGCATTCAACACAATACAAGCAGACATCTTGGTGTCAAAAATTGCCAAAATGGAAGTAAATCCATACCTGATTTACTGGTATGCCGCTTTCCTCACCAGGAGAGAGCAACTTGACCAAACCCTGTCATCTGCCATCACAACCAATGTAGGGACCCCAGGTCTGCGGGGGTTCAGCTGTGCTCTTAGCTTCTTTTGATGACTTTACTGAACTGCTGTCTATAGTGTGTTTTGACTTTGACCGTCTAGTAATTGTTGGTGATTTTAACATCCATGTTGACAACCCCCAGGACAGAGGGGCTAAAGAACTGTTTTGTGTTCTTGATAACTATGGTGGGGACCCTCTCATGAACATCCAACTATAGGCCCATCAGTATCTTACCCATAGTATCCAAGGTATTTGAGAAATTGATTGCCAAACAAATCAATCATCTCAACAACAGCTACTTTCCACTGCATCCAATGCAATTTGGATTCAGGGCTAATCACTCAACAGAAACAGCAACATGCTTCTTCGTGGAGAAAGTTAAGGCATCAATGGACAGGGGTGGGGTTGTGGGGGCCGTGTTCCTTGATTTACGGAAAGCTTTTGACACTGTTAATCACAACATCTTATTGCAAAAAATACTCAACTTAAATGTTTCTATAGAATTCACCAACCTCTTTAATTTGTATCTTTCATCCCGCTCACAATGTGTTCAAATTGAGAACCATAAGTCTAGAGCACTATGTTTGTCAACTGGAGTACCACAGGGCTCTGTATTGGGCCCAATCCTGTTTAGTATTGTTACGGCTGCTGCCTTCCGGGTCGTCTTTATTGTGTTAATCTATTTTGTATGTAAATGAGCAGTGCGATTGCCCTGACGTCATTGGCTGCCATCTCCTGGTCCGCCCCCTGAGGGTTGTGATTGGAGCACGCCGGGCCTGACTTCAAAGCCTGGGGACAATCATCACTCTGGAGGCTCTGATGTGGGACAGACGCTACTTGGTCCTTAGACCTGAACTTGTGTGCCCATCTCCGTGTGATATTGTGTGTTAGTAGTGTCTAGAGTAGCTTAGTTAGAGGTTAGAGTGGTTTAGAGTAGCTTAGGATTTTGTGACTGTTGCCTTTAGTTTAGCTGTGTTTTTGTATGGATTATGTGTGTTAGTTATACCACTTTTAAAGTGAGGTTTAGTTTAGTTTCTTATTTAGTGCAATAGTGTTTATTTCCTTGTATGCAAATCGACTCCTTTTGTTAGAGTCCTCCCTTTGTTTGGTTATTATTCAACCTGTGACAAATTTGTTTGTTCCAGGCTGCATGCCTGCCATTTTGTTTACCTCTGCTATTTAAAATAAACCCATTTATAATTATTACCAATTCCATTCTGGTGTATGTTGGTTTCCTCTACCCTAGAGGGGGACGTAACAAGTATGTACATAAATGATCTGCCTTCTGTGTGTGGAGAATGTGATGTATTAATGTATGCTGATGATACAGTTGTTTTTACTCATGGCAAAACCGCAGAAGAGGCTGCTACCAAGGTCACTGATGTGTTGGAGAATATTACATCCTGGCTTAACAATAATTGTTTGCAACCAAATGTCTCAAAGACAGTGTGTATGTTCTTCTCCAAGGGCCACAGCATTATAACAGAGCAAGATGTTTTCTTTTCTGGAAGGAGACTTCAGGTTGTCTCGGAGTACAAGTACTTGGGAGTACATATTGACACAAACCTCAATTTCAAAACCCATATCAAAAAGGTCTGCAATAAAGTAAAGTGCAATCTGTCAAATTACAGATACATTAGAAACTTCCTATCATCTGCAGCAGCTGAGCTATACCTTCACTCAATGGTCCTCTCCCACATCTACTACTGTCTGATCAGCTGGTGTAATGCTCACTTTACAGCTCTAAGGCCACTGGAATCACTGTATAAACAAGCACTCAGAACGTCAATCACCATCTGGCAAAGGGACTATCGGTGAAAACTAGCCTTTTGGCTAATTCGAGTACTTTTACATGTTTTTAATATGTTGATTAATGTACACTGTCCCTTGTTTTAAATAAATAAATTCAATGGACTGACTCAGCATGTGACGGAGCCCACGCACAATAAGGGGCACACTCTGGACTTAATGATCTCAAAGGATCTGAATATCTCTGAGGTTGTGGTGACGGATGTTTCACTCTCTGATCATTGCTTTGAGAGCTCTATTTCTGTTCACACAAATGTTCAAAAAGAGGTAACCACAAAGCGATATTTAACTGAAAACACTAGGGAAATGTTTACTCAGAATGTTTCTTCCACACTTGCCCCTGCTAACATCTCAGTAAATGAGCTAGTAGATCATTTTAATTCAAAAATAAAAAGGTTATCGATGCCATTGCTCCAACTAGGGTAAAGGAAGTGACTGGGAAGAAAAGCTCTCCATGGAGAAAGGCCATGACCGTGAGAGCAGAAAAAAGAGAGTGTCGAAAAGCTGAACGTAGGTGGAGAAAAACAAATCTCCAGGTTCACTTTGAAATCTACAAAGAGAGACTTGGCTTTTATCATTTGGAATTGTAAATTGCACGACAGTCTTTCTTCTCCGACATCATTGCCAAAAACAAAAACAATGCACGTGTCTTGTTTGCTACCGTCGACAGACTAACAAACCCCACAGTGTCAGTATCCCCCCATTCAGAACATCAGACAAGCAGTCAGTGCCTCTGCATCAGGTACAGCAGATGTGTTGTCCCTGTGTCCACCTAACATCAATACAAACACCATGACACAGTTCCATCAGATTAATGATAAAAACCTAGACGACATTATTCAACTTCTGAAATCCTCCTCCTGCTGCCTTGATATTATTCCAACAGGGTTTTTCCAAGATGTTTTTCCTTGCATGGCCTCAGATCTACTTCACATATACCTCATTCACACCAACGGTGTTTCAGGGCCGGTTCGGAGCTGGAGCTTGAAAAGCACCGGGTTTTCCTCTTCACACCGCAGTGGAGCAGCCTCTTAGCTCCGGAATCCGGTTCGTTTCAAGCACCAAAAAATGTCCGGCCAGAGCAAAAGCACCGCATACGTCACACTTACGTCGAGGCGGGATCAACTCCTGAACAACAACAAAAAGCCCGCGTTTTATCCAGTTTGTACAAAACGATGGAGAAACTTAACAAGCAGCAGTGGTCCACTGAAGAGACCAGCTACCTACTGGGAATCTGGTCTTCTGAAGAGGTACAGAGGAAGCTGGAGCACAATCGGCCATTGTTGTTGTTGTCAGTGTCAGCTGTGAGGGGTTTCCACGCGGTTTGGCTTTATGAAGCAGGCACGCAAACGGTTACATCATGGCGCAAACGATGACGCAATGACGCAATGACGCAATGACGCAGCACCAGTCGGACTCTGGGCGGTGTGAAAAGAGCCAGAGCTAAACCGAAGAACCGGTTCTGAACCTGAAAAGCTCTAGCACGGAGCTTGAACCGGAGTTGCGTTGGTGTGAATGATTGTGCTGTTATGTTAAATGTTTGTTGTTTGTGTTTCATGTATTGTGTCTGGATACTTGTCTGTTGATGTTTGGACATGGAGCTGATGTGACGCAAGTCAAATTTCAGACTTCATCTGACAAATAAAGTATTATCGTATCGTGAATCAGGTCATAGTAAACAAGTCTCTTCACTCAGGTGTTTTTCCACAGGCTCTGAAAACTGCAGTCATTAAACCGCTCTTAAAAAAAGAATAATCTAGACGCTTCAGTAATGAACATTTACAGGCCCATATCAAACCTCCCATTTCTAGGTACAATCATTGAAAAAGTAGTTTTTCAACAGTTGAGTAATTTCTTGCATTTAAATAACTGTTTGGAACGCATTTCCACTGCAGGGCCTCGCACGGCTTAGTACAGTATAGTTAGGCCTTGGTAGGCCAGGCTCACTTTATGCTACGTTTCCAATACAGTTTAGGAACTGGGGCAGGAACTACGGTTGCAAAATTCCAGGAATTTTCAAAGATGGAAACTTTCCACGGGAATTTATGGGAATAAACTGGGAATTTTCTAAATGGAAGGTTGGCTCTTCATAGGGAACTTAATTATAGTTGGAGAAAGTACATTTTAGCATAATCTTGACTGCAACAAACAGATGCCATTCAAGTACACTTGAATATCCATGCCATAGCACAATGCTTACTGCATGGCTATTGAGACCACACAAAGGTTCGCAACAGGCTCACAAATGTTCGAGTGGAAAAACTGGTTCGCATTCGGCAAACCTAAGGCTCTTTGAGCCGGACACAGAGCCATCCTCAACAAGGCTGGACAGTGACACTGAAGAGGAAGAGTGTGATGTTGATGAGGCCCAGGAAGAGCCCGTTGACTGAAAGGGTTTAGTCAAAATGCAGAGGATCGCTTGAAGGAAGATTTGCATGTTTAATGGGACTTTGTGGAGGGAGAAGGGCTCTTTTCATTTAACTTTTTTGAATGGGACTTTGTGGGGATCTTTGGATGGGGGGTGCATTTTTGTTCATTTTTTAATGAGTGGGGTTGGGGGGGATGAGTAACATTTAACTCAACATTCCTGTTTTCGTTGTTCAATTAAACAAATAATTGTTCAATAAAATAATTAAAACTTGTTCTGTTCTACTTTTTTTTTTTTTAAATGTAAAAAAAAAAACTCTAATGGGACATTTGACACAGTGGCGTTTGGCAAAGCAGAAAAAGAACACTCAAAAAACCCGACAATATTAATCTGAACGAGAGAGATGAGTTATTGTTATTACAACGTGACTTTTATTATTGAGCAACTCCTTTTATTGGGTCATTTTATTGGGTTAAGTACATTGTCAGAATAAGTGAGAAATGGATGTAACTTCTGTTAGACAGCTATCATACATGCTGAAGAAATATTGACTGAATGTATGCAATATGTATGGCATTCATAATTTATATCTAATTACATTAACTGTGAATATCCTTCATTTTATTTCAAATAACAAAATATTTTATTAAAGATATTTGAGACGTTTATGACTCGCGCATGCACGATGCAAATCGGGCAGCCGTCTAGACGTCAAATGTCCTATTAGAGTTGCTGTATGGAGTTGTCAAATATGGCGGACCTTCTCACACATGCGCACTGCAGATAGGGCAGGGCTGCAGATCGGGTAGAGACAATGTGAACCACAAACCAACATCAGCCGTTAGCTGTTAGCCCTCAGAGCTCACAGCTCCTCATATCTGTTCAGAAACTAGACAGAAGTTAAACAAGTACAAACCACAGACTGTCTGTGTCATGGCGAATACAGTCGCTGCTTTATTTATGTCTGTATAGGGCGTTCCGAGCTGAATAAGGGCGTCAAATGAAGGCAAGACGCCCGCCTGGCGGAAACGCTGGAATTAGGAATATATTGTGATGAAGTGCACACTGACCTGAGCTCCAGGGGTCTCCTTCTTCTCCTCCATGCTGCTCATCAGCTGTCCTGATGAAGACCACAGAGCTGCTTCATTATTAATATAATACAAATATTTAGATATAATTCATCATAAACTGTCAGCAGTGAAGAGGAGGAATTCAAAGAGTTTATTCAATGATATGTTCTATTTCTAGATGCTTATATGTAGTGTTTTATCACACCATGTGCAGTGCCTTGTCTCATCTATGCTGCTGTGACGTAAACATGGTCCAAATGGATCCATTTGGTCAATGTGATGCTAAGCAGAGGAGAACATGATAGAAAGGTCAGATAGTTATTAACCTTACATGCACATGACTTACATACTTGTGTAACAAACATCCAGTATAACACTACCTAAACTATACCTTTCATAAGGTGCATATTTATTCATAACTTCACATGTATGGAAATATTTAGTGGGCGGGAGCCTTCAGACACTCTAGAGGCTTCTCAATACTCAAATTTCCCCTCCTCAACTCCTCGACTCCTCGGTCCTCCGGTAGTGACCCGGAAATGAATTTCAGCGCGCCATTTTGAAGGACGTCTCATTTCTCTAAATGGACACCGAGGACCGAGGATCGAGCGTCGAGGAGGCTCTCTGGAGGAGCTATAACCGAGGATACACTGATGGTTCCTCCACGGCTCCTCCGCGGATGCATTTCCGGGAACGGTGGGGACTTATCTCAGCCAATGACAGCTCTGCATGCATCCCCTGGATATTATTTTAGAAACTGCTCTCATCGCAACGCGATGTTTACAGTGAGAACAGCTGTGAGGTCCTGCAGAAAGCAGAGCAGTGTGTAAAATATATATCACTCAGTATAACAGACCTACTCTCTTTATTTGCTTTAGTTTAGTAGATATCTACAAAGAGTCGATATTTTTCTAAGACCATTTAGTGCTTCACATAATAAAATACACAACGGCTGTAGCCTGATTATGCGTTAGGAGCTGTAGGTGTGTGTTGTACAGTGTCGGTGCGTGTTGTACAGTGTGTAGGTGTGTGTTGTACAGTGCGCAGATGCGGCGGACAGACGGGTCTCAGTTGGTTTGGTGTCCTCTGCTTACTTTTAATACTTGCAAATACAACTTTTGGCCCGTAATTTCAATTCCCCATTTCAGCGACCAGAGAGAGGGGGGGATATATCCAGTCTCTGATTGTGTTACGTTATTAAGTGCTCTCATACTTTAAATTGCATATATTTATATAAATATATTTGTGTGTGTGTGTCCGCATCTGTAGCCTGGTATTGTCTCATTATACCGCACTCTCAATGAATTAAAAGTGCATATGTGGGGGAACAATGTTCAGCTGATCTAACAGAGATTATAAAATATGACAAAACACTCGACAGCTGATGCAGCTGTTGCCACGTAATAATGAACGGACGTCGCTTTAATATGACCGCTCAGAGGAGAGGAGTTCTCATTTCTTTAAACGTCTGCTGCTTCCCCTCCTCTCTCCTCGGTCCTCCGCTCGCATCTCCTGTGGGCGGGTCTAAGTATCGAGGAGGGGAGTCGAGGAGGGGACATTTGAGTATTGAGAAGCCTCTAGTATCTCACTCGCACCATTTCCGTGTCAGACCACGTTATCCCCAATATGGCGCCGCGCGGGGAAAGCTAAGCTAATACGCACACACATTCACTCTTTTTAACATGTAAACAGCGCTACAAACACTCCACACGCTTAGTGGGCCGTCACACTATATACGCGAACATTATGGGGGGGGTTCATATGATTTGTGCAGATTTTACCAACCTGTAATGAGCAGGTGAGACAGGAGCAATGAGGACAAGGGGTTATTTGGTTTCCTTCCAGATTGCTTCTGAGGAAACACCGGAAGTCCGTCCCTCTAACCAGTCCCCGGAACACAAACGTTCCGCCACACTACCAAATGCACTGCTCAACCCCGCCAACGAAATGAAAATAGACAGATGTACAAAACAAAGCCATATTTCAACTCCAAACAATAATAATTCTTATATCAATGTGGTCACACATCCCAGGGGTGCCACATATACAGTATTTTCTGTAGCCTATATTGTGTATTCTTTAAATACTCTAGTGCAGGGCTCTCCGACACGTCGATGCTACCGGTAGCTCGCGGGCAGCTTTTCAGTAGCTCGCCACTCGATTATCGATTAGTAGTAAGGTTGCTTATTGATTTTTCGACCGCGGCTCGACAATAACGTTTTTTCATTTAGAATTGTTTCTGTCACACGAATATCAAATTGGTCGGTGACGCAGAGATAAAGGAACAAACGTGACAGCGGCACAGCGACACCACACACGGAGCAGTCTGCTTTCTCCACTAACACCAGTCCAGAACCAACAGCAGAATGACCCGCTCTGAATCAGTCCGTGTCGCTGCGGCTCAGACACACAGGGAGGGATTTGTGTTTTTGAGAAACACTCGTTATCGTTATGTCAGTTTTTTGGTGGATTCAATCAAGTCTTTGATTGCAGAGTATATGAATGTCCTCTTGCTATTTTCAGTTGATAAATACTTATGTACACACTTATTTTACACATGTGCCATAAGATGCTTGTCAGGTGGTGGTGATGAAGGACATGTGTGTGAATTCTCAGTGAAGTACTATGTGGGCCATAATAATATGTGAGACATTGTCGTTTTCTTGGACCTTGATGTGAAGTTAAGATTTTTGATAAGCTTTAGGTATTGCAATTTCACACGTGTACAAAAGTATAGCTTAATTCAACTGATGAGTGCTCTGTGAATACATGTAATGTGATGGAAGTAGCTCCTGGCCACTTTCATTTTATCAAAGTCGCTCTCAGATGAAGATAGGTTGGAGACCCCTGCTCTAGTGATATGTGTCCTGTGTGTATACTTGCTGCTAATGCTTCATTTTTATT
The DNA here is from genome assembly GCF_902827115.2 of Pseudochaenichthys georgianus. Classification (NCBI taxonomy): domain Eukaryota; kingdom Metazoa; phylum Chordata; class Actinopteri; order Perciformes; family Channichthyidae; genus Pseudochaenichthys; species Pseudochaenichthys georgianus. The sequence goes on from NW_027262965.1 coordinate 19,042, forward strand.
ATATCTTATTGCATCTTTTAAATATGTTTAACTCGTGTAATGCCTGAAAACACTTCTGCTGTGACACATTCATTTCCCAGTTTAAATAAAGTATATCTATTTATCTAATGAGCTAAACCGTCGCTTAGCTTAGCGTTAGCTGCTAACTGAAGAACCCCATTCATTTCAATGGGAAAAATGCTACGTCACGGTGAATGGTGATGCTAATAATAGTTAGCATACATTTAAAACCATATCTATGGTAAAGAGCACCAACACAACAACTCAAACCGTCTTAAAGACAACTGGTGTAATAAATAACTAACATAAAGTCAGCTGAGCATTACAAATCAACTGTTACTCCCCCAGAGCCGAACTGGAATAATAACTGTAGCTGTTAGCCGATAGCCGTTAGCTGTTAGCCGATAGCCGTTAGACGACAGCTTTTTAGATGATAGCTTTTAGACTGTAGCTGTTAGCCTTTATTTAAAGATAGTTTGAGAATATTTTTGGCGCACATTTTAAAGTTTTTTTTGTGAGTTTCTTTCGTCCAAGATTATAGCTGTTGTGTTAAATAAGATAACTACTGATTCGTGATTAACTGTAAGCTAGTGATGTTACGTATTGCGCCGAGGCTTCGGAGCGTGTGTCGAGTAATCCCCGAAGCTTTTTGTGAAGCAAGTATCGAGACTTGTATCGTTTTGGGCCAGTGACGTCATCGATGACAAGCGAAGCCTCGCTGCCTGTCGATACCACGTGAATGCTTCAGGAACCCATTCAGATCGGTTGAACCATAGATATATATATAAACACTGGATACAGCGTGGGAGGCGGGGCCTCATTCATTCCTATGAGAGTTGCTCATTGGCGCATGATGATAAAATGGCCCAACTTTTGAGTAAGTGAAACGTCACAGATTACCCGGCATGCCTGAGACAACCTGATCTCACCAGAATGCGTGACTCCACCACGACTCCTTAACACCACAATGCGTGGTGGAGTCACGAACTTTGTTACATTTGCGTGTCGGCACCACGCAAACAACCCCTATGTAAAGTGAATGAGGCTCCTTTGTCGTGGTGCACACACGCATTTCTACAACGTGCATTGTGTGTAATGCAACTGTTATTTTTATTAAATTAGTTAGTTTTTAAGGAAGGCCAGAGCTTCAGCTGTGTCAAATAGATTGTTCCCTTCAGTTAACGTTATTTAAAAGATAATGATCATGTCCCCTGTATTGTATTACGAGCGTCCATTCCCATTGGATAACGGAGAATTTTACACCCGGAAGTAAGTAGCCTATTCTCCTTACTGTCGATTGATTTTACAGTGATATCTGCACTACTCATCAACTAAAAAACACCAAATTGTCCTTGTTAATTACACAACATTGATTGGTTTGAATTGTGTGCAATGCTTTTGTATTTTCCCCCTTCGATTCGGAGAAACAAATATATTTTCGGAGTTTTTGGACGGCAGAAGACACTACACTACCCAGAATCCTCAGCTATCGTTTGGGACTACACCATGTGCTTAGCTTGACAAACCCCGTGATCAGTCCTCAACCTCTGTGATTGGATGCGCGACGTTTACACAGAGCGTCCAAAAGGACTTTGAAATGGATTGAAACCCATCGACGGCACACTATTCAAAACAGGAATCGAACGTGTCCTACCCCCCTCCCCCCCTTAGGTCACAGGCTCCTCCAACAGTGCTACGCAATAAAACAGATGCACAGAAAAAATAGTGAAATAGTGCAATAAGAGTCTGTGATTGAAAAGTGATTGGAATATGATATATTAGATACATAATTTCTAAGTAGCAGCCAGATGAATGTTATTTCTAAGTTCAGGTGTTTAATAGTCTTCTGGCCTGTGGGATGAAGCTGTCTCTGTGTCTGGTGGTTTTAGTCCGAATGCTGTGGTACCGCCTGCCAGACTGCAGCAGACAGAACCGTTTGTGGCTGGGGTGATGGTGGTCTTTTATAATCCTGAGGACTTTCTTTAAGGTTAACCTGGTATTTTTAATCCACTACATTTATTTTAGTTACTTTACAGATTTGGATTAATGATGTGAAATATAAACAACCCTTAAATCAGACTTTAGTTACACCTGAATGAAATTCAGTGAAGGTGATTGTCAAGTGCCAACAATCAGGCAAGATATTTGATAGTTGGTTGCTTGAGAAGACTAAATATTTATCTGCAGATCCGTTTAAAGCATATTCATTACTCGTTATTCTCTAATAGTTCATTAAAGACTGTATATAATTGCTATTTTGCACATCCCTTTCAAGATTTCAATATTTTCTAAGGTTTATTGACATATCATATACACAACAGTGTAGTTATGCAATGAATGAACAACTTGGGTCACAGGTTCATCAACAGTGCATTACAAGACATCTATCAATGTGTGTATACTTCCACCATTACACTGTCGTATTCTGCACATTTCTTTAATTAAAGCCTTATTAGTTAGCACATCCTCCTATCAGGCACTAAACTGTTTTACTCTAGATATCATTTGAGTATCTTCTTGATATTTTCTATTCTATATTTATATAATTGACCTTCTACTTTCCCACTATTTTGTATGTACTCTTAATATTTTAATGTTTTCATAAAATATAACACATTCAAAAGTGCGTTACAAAAATGAAAGACATTAAGAAAAAGGCATTTTAAACAGTCATTAAAAAGCAACACAATCTTCCTGCATTGCAATTACTCTAAACGTGTAATAACGTGCTTTAACCAGTAGGTGGTTTGGGTTAAAAGCATAGGTTAAAAGGCTGTCAAGTTTACAGTGTTAACAAAATAAAATATACTGCTGTTTCCGGTTTAGTTTACGACGAATATTATTTTGTTATTGTTTTGATATTTGTAACACAAAAGCGATGGAAAAAACCCATAGCAACCAAAAAAAGATGGTCTTAACATGACCCAGTCGTCTAGTAGTTAATAAAAAACAATAATATCAAAACAAAATATTACTACTAACTTTATTGTGAAATTAAAACAGAACGGTAAAAGAATAGTTTCCGGTGTATTCTGGTGCCCGATCTCTGTAGATAAATAAAGAACTAAGACAGATGTGTAATATTTAATGCAGCCAAACCATTTATTACAATGCATTCATGTGATGACTATCAAAGAGTAAAGTAAGCACTGCTGAATAAAGTATGATTTTCTCTTTTACGAAACGTTTTTTTCATATGGAATGCAGTTGGAGGTCAACCAATCAAAGAACTTGAGGACTGATCACGGGGTTCATGGTGTAGTCCCAAACGATAGCTGAGGATTCTGGGTAGTGTAGTGTCTTCTGCCGTCCAAAAACTCCGAAAAAATATTTGTTTCTCCGAATCGAAGGGGGAAAATACAAAAGCATTGCACACAATTCAAACCAATCAATGTTGTGTAATTAACAAGGACAATTTGGTGTTTTTTAGTCGATGAGTAGTGCAGATATCACTGTAAAATCAATCGACAGTAAGGAGAATAGGCTACTTACTTCCGGGTGTACAATTCTCCGTTATCCAATGGGAATGGACGCTCGTAATACAAGACATGATCATTATCTTTTAAATAACGTTAACTAAAGGGAACAATCTATTTGACACAGCTGAAGCTCTGGCCTTCCTTAAACACAAACTAATTTAATAAAATTAACAGTTGCATTACACACAATGCACGTTGTAGAAATGCGTGTGTGCACCACGACAAAGGAGCCTCATTCACTTTACATTGGGGTTGTTTGCGTGGTGCCGACACGCAAATGTAACAAAGTTCGTGACTCCACCACGCATTGTGGTGTTAAGGAGTCGTGGTGGAGTCACGCATTCTGGTGAGATCAGGTTGGCCTGAGAAGTACCCGTATGTGCGCTCATATAGCATGCGCAACTTTAACCAAAATGCTCGTTCACATCAAGCACGTAAATTTGCGTACACGTAACAGCACTGCACGTTCATGACCACATGGTAATGGATGTTATTATGATGGATTTGATATTAACGAGGCGGCAGTTAGCAGCTAGCGACTAGCGGCTAGCTAGTAATGATGCTAATGTGAACATCAATCGTTATATACAAGTGGTCATGAACACATCTGTCCATCAGACAGCTGCTGTGCCTCCTGTCATCATTAATGGACGTCTCTTTAAAATGACCGCTCAGAGGAGAGGAGTTCCCATTTCCTCTCTCTCATCGACTCCTCTGTTCGCATCTCCTGTGGGTGGGAAAGTCTCGAGGAGAGAGGAGGGGAAGCAGCAGGCGGTTAGAGAAATGAGAAAGGGCCCATGTGGCATGACTTGCTTTCTGACATTTTGAATCCAGTTATATGACCACCTCTCCACTTCTTTAATCGCTCTAGCTTCTCCATTACGTATGGGGCACGTCTTCCCCTCATCCACATAGCCCCATCATCTGCGTGTAGAGCCCATTGGATGCATGAGTCTAAGCATGTCAACATGTCATTAATCATGATGTTAAATAATATTGGACTGACTTCACTCCCTTGGGGAATACCATTTTCTATTTCTATATAACTGGAAATATCTGCTCCAACCTTTCCTCTAAATGTCCTGTCTGTTCAAAAGGCCCTTACCCAATTGAACATTCTCCCTCCAATACCCATTCTCCTCCATGTGATCAGTAGCCCCTCCTCCACACAGAGTCATACGCCTTTTCAATGTCAAAGTACACTATTGCCATTATCTCTTTCATTTTCAATGTTTTTCCCACGTCATTACTCACTCTTACTAATTCCACATCCAGAGCTGACCTATTATCCTGTCTCTTCTCCTTCACCTTTTCATTCTCTGCTAGTAACTGCTGTTTTTGCTGCCTATGGATATCACTGAGATGCTCCCCACTATGTACTGCTGCAAGTGTCCTTCCTAACATACCTGCTTTCTCTTTATCTGTCCCTGCCAGCCTCTCCCCATCAACCAAAGCTGGCATTTTAATGGATTCCTTTCCCCACTCATCTGCTGAAACATGGACCAGACATCACCTAATGTTACTCCTCTGCCAATGGTAGAACAACATTCTCTCCATGTTCTCTTGTGTGTATTTTACTGTCCTTCGAGCAGCTGCCCTTTTCCTTTGATACTCTCTAACATTATTTTGTGTCATGTTTCTTTAATTCTCTAGGTGCATCGTTTCGCTCTTTAGTAGCCCTGCTGCATTCCTCATTCCACCACTTTCTCCCTACCCTTGGTTGTTGCTTTGGGTATAGTGTTCTCTGCTGCATTTAGTATATGTTGCATTATGTGGCTTGTAATGACCTCTATGTTTCCCTCTGATGTTAGCAGGTGTACCGACTCCTCACACCATATCCTGCATTTCCCCCAATCAGCTTTAGCAAAGCACCACCTGGTTATCACACCTCCTCCCTGCATATATACATTATTATTCATTTTAGGAAGCACTGGATAATGGTCACTTCCTGCAGTGGAGTTATTCAAAACAAACCATTCGCATGTATGAACCAAACAGTTTGTTACGTCCCGACTAGGGAAGAGGAGAGCAACATACACCAGATTGGAATTGGTAATAATTATAAATGGCTTTATTATACCAGGGTGAAACAAAATGGCAGGCAGGCAGCCTGAAACAAACAAAGTGGCCACAAGGGCGCAAGTTTACATAAACAACCAAACAAAGGGAGGACTCTAAAAAGGGAGCCTGTTTACATACAAAGAAATAGATACACTAAATAGTAACTAAAACCCTCACTGTCAAAGTGGTACTAACTAAAGAAAAGGAGGCTGTAAAAAACACCGCTAAACTAAACAATTACCGTCAACTTAGAGACTCAGATACTCTAATCACAGTCACATCTAATCATATCACACTACAAAACACAGACCACACCATTTAACCACAGACCGAAGAGCAAGTAGCGAGAGGCGTCTGTCCCCAGGCTTTATAGTCGTCTCCAGCAGGTGCGCGCCGGCTGTACACTGCGATTGGAGTGCGTCGGACCCGGCGTGCTCCAATCACAATCTTCAGGGGGCGGAGCAGGAGATGGCAGCCAATCGCATAGCTCATTTACATGCAACACACATTAACACAGTTAAGAGGACGAGGAAGGCAGCAGCCGTATCAGTTTGGCACGAATGTCAGATCCAGGCATGAGACTTTCCCCCTGTGAACATCTACTCTTGTGCCATGTCCATCATTAAGGCATACTAGTGTTCTTTCCTCCAGCATTTCCTCCACTATGTTTCCGTTACTGTCTGTATGGTTGCTGCCCCATAGACGGTTGTGTGCATTGAAATCACCACACCAAACTTCCTTCCTATGTTTATTTTCTGCTATTTCTTTAAATATATCAGTGGTTAGATTTGGACATGGGTTGTATACATTGATTATCCTAATGTTATCTTGTTTTCTAGGGTTGCAGATGTCCACTATAATACAGTCTATACCATCAGGAGATTGCACCTCCCTCTATGCCACACCATCTTTGAGAAATGACTGCAGGATCTCAGGTCTGCAAAGTGGACAGGTAGGCGAGAAAGGCTTTTTTGAGTCTCAGAGACCAAGGTCCTGTACACTTCGCATACATTGACTGCACGACTTCAGGTCTGCGATGTGGACAGTACACCTCAAATACATCACTACACAACCCGGGGTATTTGAAGATAAGGGAATGACATGTTTATAATATGCTGCAAAACACAACAAATATGCAGGGTGACGAGTCTGTTTCTAAGGCCATTTTATTTTTGGTAGTCTGATCATTTCAACAAGAGAATAGAATCAAACTGAAAACATATGAAGCATGTGAACAGTGAAACTCGCTCATGGACTTTAAGGTGAATACTTTAAGAAAAGGTTTTTCCACACGCTTTGTAGGAGCCATTTTGTTTGTGTCTCAGTTTACTTTATTTATATGTATAGTGCAATATTATTTTTGAACACTTGGTGGCGGGGTGTATAAAAGGGGTCATAGGTCACAGGAGAGGAAGAGGACACAGGAGGAAGAGCATACCGATTCTACCAGACGGCCAGCCCAGCCCCAGCAGATGCTCATACTACAACTATTGACACTGTACTTAAACCTTGGTATGTAAAGCAATAACACATCATTCTAAAACTGCAGCAAAAGACCGGAACTTCATATGTGTGTGTCTGCATCAGGATCACTCTAAACCCTCCTGTGAAGTAATGGCAAAAAGATATAGGACACTGGAACATTTAAACTGCCATTACATTAAGTAGAATCGTACTCTATGAGTGAAACTGGACAATAAGAAACATATCGCATTGGATTAAGGATCGTTTTCACCGGACAAACAATTGGATTACTTCACAACCGACACAGTCCTGCGCTCATCAAGACGGCGAAAGGAGAGGCCGAGAGCCAAGGCTGGGAAAGCGGCCGGGTATGAGCCGCATTCAAACTGGATCGTATATTGGAATCATAAGCTGCATCGGACAATGGCTTGGATTTAATGCTGCAATAATGTCAGCTGTTTGAAACAGCTGTCGGCAGACGGACAGCCAGAAAACGAAACTTAAAGGAACAGTGAACATTATGCCTGTCAATTCTGACGTTACGTCAACAGAAGGCCAATAGAGTGGCGAAGTCCCTCCCCTTCCGGTGGAGCTCCATGGCACCTTATTTTGAAAAAATTATGTATTGAAGTCAATGGAGAGACAAAGATTATCTTTTGATCCCGTTTGAATTGTGCCACGAATTACACATATGATGTTTGTCCATTTAAAAGATAATTTTGCAAGTTAAAAAAAAAAAAATGTGTTGTAAAACTGTGAACACATTTGTTTGTGTGAAACGCTCAATGAACTACATCTCTGGTCTCGCAGAACAACACACGTCACCAAGATGGCCGTCACTACTGTCTTGTCAACAAAACGATTGACTACCCTCACTATCACCACAATGAAACACGTCCAGAAGAATGTCATGCAAAGCTGCCTGCCTTCCTTTGATTCTCTCTGAACTGCCTGGTCTTTTAATGTTTAATTTCAACCATTTCTGCAGATAGCATGAAGTAGAAAAGATCGCCGATGTTAGCATTTCTCCCCCGGGCTTAAATTGTGTATCATAGAATGATCACACCGGTGACAGTACTCTTCAAAGGGTTCACGAAATATGACAACTACTCTTACTGTTTAACATTTAGGGTTACTTAATATTACTTCATGTAAAGGCTAATAAAAATGACACGGCTGTAATGCTAATTAACGTGCTAGCTACTAGCTAGGTAGCTAACTTGATCCAGCCACTCCTGGTCCTTTCATCAGACAGGAAGCGAAAGAACGAGCAAGATCCATTGCTGGTATGATAACAATCAATCAATCAATCAATCAATCAATCAATGTTTATTTATATAGCCCAATATCACAAATGTTACATTTGTCTCAATGGTCTTCACAGTGTGTACAGAATATCAGTATGACAATACGACACCCTCTGTCCTTAGACCCTCACATCGTACAAGGAAAAACTTCCAAAGAAAACCCAGTTTAAAGGGAAAAATGGGAGAAACCTCAGGGAGAGCCACAGAGGAGGGATCCCTCTCCCAGGACGGACAGACGTGCAATAGATGCCGTGTGTAAATTGAAAAGATAATACATTTGCAACATAGGTAGTCCAGATGTTTGGAAATGCATGTGTGTATAATAGGAAGATGAATCCACGAGGATATCCATCCAGGACTTATGATCCAGGACCACAGCCACGACTCAAGATCCAGGACACAGGACCGCAGGATCATCCATGACTCCGGATCCTGTAGTGGACATTTTTAGTTATTATCATCCTTATTATATCTTTCATATGCTTAAACCAAATGCTTCTTATTTCCTGATATATTCTTACTATTATTATATCACTCTTCTTCCTCTTCTTCAAGGCCAAAGAGCTGCTTTGGCTACTGGGAGACTCACACAGACACACACGAACTTCCCTGCTCTGAGAACCGTTATGCTATCTACTCAAGGCCACTGGGTGTCTCATAAACAATCCGACTGTGTGAATCCAGATTTCTCACGTTCCCACTCATTTGCTATATAACCTTTGCTTTTCCATTGTTCTGCGCACTCTCGCGCAGACTATCTTATACTCTGTGCGACTTGTGACATATTATATTATTGTATCGTGTATTTGAAGCTTCAAATAAATAACCAAAAGACAGCTTTTCTCGATTCACCATTTATTTGTTTTGATCATTTGACTTGTACTCTCCAGCCGTGTTTGGGCCCTAGATTTCCATAACAAATGGCGTTGTCGGCAGGATCTCTGTATGTTTGATCGGGGAAACCTCTGGACGCTGGTGGGTGCGCGCTCCGGGATCTTTTGGGTCTTCCTCTACCTCGACGAAAAAAAACGTACGGGACGAGGGGACCAGCGCGAGGGGTGGAACCGATTGACTTCACGAGATCCAGCGAACTAAAAGGGGCTTCCAATATTGGGTGAGATGTACAAAGTCTAAATTGTTTAAAGTTAAACGTAATTAAAACTCCATGACATCTATGAGAGGGACTGCTCGAAAACAGAGATATTTGGAATATCTGGCATCGACGGATGAAAAAATAGTGTTTTGGTGACACGGAGTGTTTTGGTGACACTTTAAAAGACTTTGCTATGGGGGCAAAGCAGGGGAGGGGGTGTGTACAGCTTCCTGAGGGTCCGATTGTTGATGTCATGCGAGCAAAATATGGTGAAGAAAGTCTGTCTAAATTAAATATATGGACGGAAATGTTCGGATTTCCTAAGGGAGGTTCTTTGAGTAAATTAAAAATCAAAAACCTAAGGGATAAATTACAAGAGTGTGAAGATGGAATGAAGAAGAAGAGTAAAATTAAAGTAAAAGACTTAGAGAAACTGGACACTCATAGAAAGTGTTTAAAATACTGGGAGGATGAAGCAGAGTGCCGTGAAAGAAGGCAATTGGCCGTGGAAATAAAAAAGATACAGGCTGAGGATAAAAGTGCAAAGGAAGATAAAAAGTGTTTTGTGTTACCTCCACAATATAAATCACATGCTTCCCTTTATCCTCTGGTTTCAGGCGTGCGGGACCCTCTCCCTCACCTAAGTTCCCCATTCCCCCCTTCCTCCCCCCGTCTGCTACCTGCTGTGGAGGCTCCTGGAGGGGCTGCTGCTGCTGGACCAGAGGTCAACATACCAGCCGCCGCTGGAGCAGCTGCGCAGCAAGACACACAGACAGGGAGCAGAGACGAAGAGAGACAGAGAAAAGAAAATGAAGAAGAAGAAGCAGGACTGAAAAAGATCCATGACAAGAGAGAGAAAAAGAAAAGAGACGCGAAGAAAGCTGAACTCTACAGAAAAGAACACCTCCAAAAAGGAATAACTACATGCCCCGCTTTCCCCGGCCAGCTGACCATGGTCCAGGCTATTACAACCACCTGGACCCAAAGTGATGGCCAGGGCAGAGGAGGGGGTTTCCGAGGCCGGAGCAATAACTACAATCGCTGTTTTAACTGCGGAGAGACGGGTCATTGGTTCGCTGAATGCCCACACGAGAAGAAGAAAAAGAACTTTTGATCGGATAAATCGGACCACAACAAAGACAATTCTTCAAACTGACAGTCGAGGGAGGGAGTGGAGGAGGAAGGCATTCGGTCGGGGGAGACGGAACCCATGTCAGCAGCATCTAACCAGGGAAGTGACACACACACACACGCATCATACATGCTATTGAGAAATTAGAAGAATTAGAGGACATGTCTGTGGTTAAAAAGGGTACATATTTGAAATATGACAGTGAATGTTTGCATTAAGAAATGTCCCACACATTTTTGGTTGATTCTGGGGCTACACATTCTGTGGTAAAAAAAAGGCAGAGTTGCCTGAATGCAAATGTAGTGATAGATTTATTCATGTGCTGGGTTTATGAAAAGGAGAAGTTTCTGTACCACTTCAGAGTGGAGATAACGGTGTTGACAGTAATCCATTTCCCACATCAGTAAAAAACAGTTATTTTATCATCTGTCTGCCCAATACATTTACTGGGCAGAGATCTGATTCTCCGGTTCGGCTTGGACCTCATTTTTCCACAAATGAGGGTCTTAAAGTCCGACAGCCATCTCCTACGATGGTTCAAAAAAAGTGTCATTTGATGATAAAGAACTGGTGAATGTGTATCAATGGGCTGCTGACATATCCTGATTTTCAGGAGTTGTTGCGTTTGACTGATCAACGTGGTTTTCCACCTGCTGTGTGGAAACTTCTCATTTTGCATTGTACTGCTAACGTGGTTGAAAGATCCGTGTAAATGCTATGATGAGAGGTTTACTGTTAGAATGTGTGAATGATGAGCTCATGTTTAAAAATGTATTGGAATTCGCTGGGTAGCGCTATCTCTGTTAGACTCACACACACACAAGACACAACCAGCTGTGTCAAATCCCAGGGGCGGTCCACACATTTCACTAGCCAGGGGGCCCCACTGATAGATGGAGGGATTTGGGTCCAATCGTTAAAGATTGGGAGTCAGTCACTGATTGGGCACCTACACACACAGAATATGTCATGTACTCTATGTCACGTGACGTGTATCAAAGTAAAATGTGCACGAACGTAGCCGTTCTGCGCACATTGCTGTTGGTTGAGGATAAGGTAATTCTCATATCTCTGAGCTTCCTGCCGCGCTTTCAGATGTGCCATACTCACTCTGGGCAGCTCACAGATATGACGTAGGGTTAATGTCCACGTTCCGTACCGTACTCATTAAAACGTGAAGCTGTTGATGGACATTCGGCCAGTGTTTACCTCTCTGCTTAAACAAGGGGTCATTATTCCATGTAACGATTCCAGTGTTTCCTGTCAAAAAGATCAGAGACAAACCTCCTGACGAGTGGAGATTTGTCCAGGATTTACGATGTAAATGCAGCTGTGCATGCACGCTCGTCCGGAATTCTTATCTGATTACTCCAAAAGTTCCAGCCTCTGCAACATATTTACTGCCATAGATGTCACACATTTTTTTCAGTGTTCCGGTACACAAAGACAGTCAATTTTTGTTCACATTTGAATATAATGGTAAACCTTACACATTCACACGTTTGTGTTAAGACTAAATGTTAAAAAAGTCACTAAGCGACAGATGATGTCATTCTTGCGTATGTGTTCATAACACACGGCTGTTGTTATGCTTGCTGTGACGTTACATTAGTCCGTTCTCTGCTTGTAATTATGCCGTTACAAGCTTCAAAGTTGTATTTTATCATCTGAATTTGCCGAAACAAGTTTAATATTCTGAAAGCCAATACTTTGAAGATGTATAAGTGAGGTGTCTTGAGTAGTCAAAATTACCTACAAATCATTGTACACACGTGTACATATTATTCTATTTTTATGCAGCTCTGTGTGAATTTGTAGCTACAATTCAGACTAATACACTACCAGAAGTGGAATAAGTACTCAGATATTGTACTTGAGTAAAAGTACCAGAGTGTTACAGTAACAGTCCTGCATTCAAAAGGTTCTTCAAGTAAAAGTAGAAAAGTATTATAAAAATATAGTGAAAGTAAAGACAGTAAAAGTAGTCGTTGTGCAGATTGGTCCATTTCAGAATAATATATATATATGTTTTATAATGATTGATCATGAAAGTGTTCTCAAAGCTGGTGAAGGTGCAGCTAGTCTGAAGTACTTTGTAGACTGCAGGGTAGCTTGTGGATTTACTCCAGGTGGAACTAAAGTCTGATTTAACACTTGATTATATTTCACATCATTCATCCACATCTGTGAAGTAACTAAAGGTATTACATACATGTAGTGAAGGAAAAGTACACCATGTACCTATGACTTATGTTCACTTCCAACCTAAAAGTACCTAAAAAAAAAAAAAATAGTAATCAATAATGTATTGAAAAGTTATTTGCTGATTGGTTTTTATATCGGCTCAGACAGGTTATATGGGAGGCCCAGTCTACGTACACTCTAACAACAAATGCCTTGGCTAAACAAAGAAAATCAAGGCAATAGGTTGCATCGAGGGTTATTGAGTTAAGACAACTTCTATTGAAATGTTGTTAAAGCAACAAAGTTATTTGGGTTAGGGGAGAAGGCTTTTCCTCTACAGTCAGAGGTGTTTTCAATTACCACTTACTTAATAATTGGTAGCATAAACACAAGTTTTTAAGTTGATTACTCCAAAGTTCCAACTTGTTTTACCGTATTATTTAAATATAATCTTAAATTGTATGTACTTAATTACCACATGTTGAACATGAACACATGTTTTTAAGTTGACAACTATTTATAAATTAAGTTGCTCCAAATAATATTGTATTCAATAGGGTTTTTCTCTTAGCTTTTTCATGTTTTTGCCTTTAAAGAAAGAAATTAATTGATTCCACAACAAAAATATTAGGCAATTCATTTTTTATTTTTGAACTGCAGGTGTTTATTTCAACACATGATGTTTCAAAAGGAGAGACTTCATTGAGTTTGAACATTGCCTGAAGACGGTTGACGTACTTTCCATGGTGTGCACACCTAGACCGGACTTAAAAGACGTTCCTCTGACCAACGCTGACCTCATTTTGTATGTTGATGGGTCTGCCTCTCGCGACCAAGGGGGCACTGATCGGGTGGGTTTTTCTGTTGTTTCAGATTCTGCTGTACTCCGTTCTGGACCGCTTCCATGTCACCTCTCAGCACAGGCAGCAGAGCTCATCGCACTAACTGAAGCCTGCACGTTTGCAGAAGGCAAAACCATGACTATTTACACTGACTCACGATATGCTTTCGGGGTAGTACACGATTTTGGGGCTATTTGGAAGTGTAGACAATTTCTGAAATCTGATGGCAAACCAGTACTTAACCATATACTGGTTGCAGGCTTACTAGACGCCATTCTGCTCCCATCTGAGGTTGCAGTCTGTAAATGTGCCGCACACGCAAGCAGTACAGACCCAGTTTCCCTAGGAAATGCGTCTGCTGACTCAGCCGCAAAGGCAGCTGCCCTGATTCCTCTCGCACCTCACGCACACTCATTTGTTAAAATCCCTGTCCCCTCCTTCACTGACAAAATGTCATCACTGACTTCCATGCAGCAGCTAGCTACGCCAGTTGAGAAGGCTCAATGGAAGGCTGCTGGGGCTGTTTTTGACCCAAAATCCAGCACCTGGGTTGGCCCAAATTCCAATCCATGTCTTCCCAGACATTTTTTCCCTCATTTCGCTAAGTTGACACATGGGTTGGATCATGTGTCAAAAGGAGGGATGTTAGAGTCTATAAATCAGGAGTGGTTCACAAGGGAACCATGCTAATCTGCATTATGCAAAATTACAAACTAACAAAATGCTGTGCAGACACAGGTCTGTCATGGACACAAGCTCTGCCCATTGTGCTGATGTACATGAGGATGCGGAAAAGAACACGGAGTCAACTCAGCCCATTTGAAATCCTTTTTGGGGCTCCTCCACAGATTGGACTCAAGGCTCCAGGATGTCCTCTTCCCTCCACAACTTTGTGTGAGGATGCTATGTTGTCATATTGTGTTAACCTATCATCCACTTTAGCGACTGCCACTGGTCCACTTCACCATCTCCAACCCGGCGACTTTGTGCTGGTCAAGGATTTCCGGAGAAAGAGCTGGAAATCCAATCGTTGGCAAGGTCCCTACCAGGTGCTTCTCGTCACCCAGACAGCGGTCAAGGTCGCTGAGAGAGCTACATGGGTCCACGCCAGCCACTGCAAGGTCGTGGTCACAGGAAAGGAGAAACGGTAGAAGGAGACGACAACAAGTGACGTGTCCAAGTCACCAACAGCAACAGATGACAACAAGTGACATGTCCGAGTCACCAACAGATGACAACAAGTGACGTGTCCGAGTCACCAATAGATGACAACAAGTGATGTGTCCGAGTCACCAACAGATGACAACAAGTGACGTGTCCTAGTCACCACCAGCACCACACTTGCACTACATACACCAAAACACACTACACACAAGGTGTCACGAGCGAGTGCCATCTGAGCGGTTCCATATGCTCTCTGGTTCCTCGTTTGTGTTATCAGTGTGCGAAGTCTGACGGTCCGTGTCACGAAATCGACCGAGAGAATAGACTCACACACCCCATGGAACATTTCCCCCTCGTGATGAGGGCTCGCCTGGAGAGACGACAACGCAACCGTGAGCAATGTGAATGCTACTGGAGAGCCTGGACAATCATAGAATGGTTCCTCTGCATACTTGCCATGATAGTTGTGTTAGGACTAGTCCTATATTTTATGTATCCAGGGTCAGCACACAGCATGTTAGCCAAAATCGAGGTATCTAAGAGGTACATGGGGAAAGCAGGGCGAACCACATTTATTTTATTTTGTTGTCTGTATGTATGTATCCGGCGCCGACCCGTGTGGCACATTTTACATAGACATCGCGCCCAAAACTCAGACCCCGGAAAAGCGTAAGCAACCTTTGACGCCACTGTTGACATCCATAGGTACATCTACATTTAATCTATACATAGGCGACCATAGCAACATTGATGTGGGTCAGACCAGTAATGGGATCACCGGTAACGTCTGGTGGCACACTCTGAGATCATTGTTGCAGGCCGCAGGACAAAATGGGTCATGTTATGCATGCACCCTTTTCCCCCAGGACTCATCAATGTCCGTACCAGTTCGTCCGCGCTCTCTGACCCAGGTTGAACACCTCTGCGCGTTTATGGCTCTGACAAGGCCCATCAAGGGTGAAGACAGCGTAACCGAGTGGCGTTATGCTAGGCAGCTTCCCCCACCATGCAGTAATCGGTCTGACTCCTCTTTGCGTGCATCCACGCTTGACACCACATACGCAAAGTACCAACCCGTCAGCCATGTGCACCCCAGTCATTTGAGAGGGATGAAACACAGCCTCTGTATCCAGAGAGTTTACCACAAAACGTCTCTTACACCACATTATTTTGTCCTAGGCACTACTACTGGTTGTACCCGTATCCTACGGAACACATGCAGTTACGGTGCTTACAAAATCTCGTATTGTCGCATATCCGGTGCCCCTGAAAGAATCCTTTCTAACGTAGCATTCCCTGATGTTAAACATATTTCCCTCCAACTGGCGTGGCCCAGTGATGCTGGGTTTAACGCGCCAGAAGATTACATTTGGTTGTGCGGCAACAAGCTCTATCAAGTTCTGGCTCCCCTTTGGATAGGGACATGCACTCTAGTGGATTTGAATCCAGCAGTCACTGTACTCACGTCCTTAATGCACACGACACATCATTACCCAGAGTTCCAACACCCCGACCACCACAAGGTAAAAAGAGATATGACGTCCGCTGGAGCTAAATTCATGGGTGGCCTGTTCCCATGGTGGGGTACAGTAAACAATGCCCATAAAATAGATACCTTACACGTCCGGCTAGAGAATCTAACTTACGAGACGACGCAAGACTTCCAGGCATTGACCCCATTCATAATAGCCTCTAGGAACATGCTCATGCAGCACCAATTCGCTCTTGACCTTTTGTTCGCCTCAAAGGGTGGCCTGTGTCATGTGATCGGTGACTCCTGTTGCACTTACATTCCCGACGCCACCAAGAACATCACTGACACCGTGCTGCATCTTAACAACCTGTTAGCTGACATGAAAGCTGATGACATATCCAACGCAGGGGGCTGGGACTGGTGGGCCTGGCTTACATCAGGCGGGTGGAAAGCATGGCTGGCTAGTATAGTTACACCCCTGGCGATCATTTTTGGCCTATTAATCAGTTGTACCTGTTTGATTATCCCAATACTGAAGAAATGCGTTTCCAGTATGGTATCCTCAGCTTTCGTTCAGTATACTACTATTCCATTACAAGACAATCCTTTACGCCACAGTGAGATAGATCAGCTAGAATCAGAAGAGTCTGATTCCGATTTATCAATATAATCATGTGTGTATCTCCTCTCTTATGCTTACATTATATTGGAGTCTGTCCTCCACAAAAACAGCCAGTTTTCTATGATATATTTGTGATGTGTTTACTTAAACCAGCAATGGAGTGTATTCATTGATGTGTTATATCAGTCTATCCTATCATTTGTTTTTTTCTATTGATCAAGTATGATCAAAAGGGGAGAATGTAGTGGACATTTTTAGTTATTATCATCCTTATTATATCTTTCATATGCTTAAACCAAATGCTTCTTATTTCCTGATATATTCTTATATTATTATCACTCTTCTTCCTCTTCTTCAAGGCCAAAGAGCTGCTTTGGCTACTGGGAGACTCACACAGACACACACGAACTTCCCTGCTCTGAGAACCGTTATGCTATCTACTCAAGGCCACTGGGTGTCTCATAAACAATCCGACTGTGTGAATCCAGATTTCTCACGTTCCCACTCATTTGCTATATAACCTTTGCTTTTCCATTGTTCTGCGCACTCTCGCGCAGACTATCTTATACTCTGTGCGACTTGTGACATATTATATTATTGTATCGTGTATTTGAAGCTTCAAATAAATAACCAAAAGACAGCTTTTCTCAATTCACCATTTATTTGTTTTGATCATTTGACTTGTACTCTCCAGCCGTGTTTGGGCCCTAGATTTCCATAACAATCCCAGCGTATATAGACACCAAAAGAAAGACATTTGGGGAAGCTGGGTTAATCGGAACATGAGAGTACACAGGTATAGACAGAGAGAAGGAAGAAGTAAGATGACCCCCGACAAACTAAGCCTATATCAGCAAAACTAGGGGCTGAATCTAATCAGCCCTAACTATAAGCTTTATAAAAAAGGAAGGTCTTAAGCGCACTCTTAAAAACGGATAGGGTGTCTGCCGCCCGAACACAAACTGGAAGCTGATTCCACAAATGTGGAGCTTGATAAGAAAAGGCTCTGGCTCCCATTGTACTTTTAGAGATTCTAGGAACAACCAACAACCCTGCATTCTTGGAACGCAATGCCCTAGTAGGACAGTAGGGTATAATGAGTTCTTTAAGGTAAGATGGCGCCTGCCCATTAAGGGCTTTATAGGGAGCCAGTGTAAGGCAGCCAGAACAGGAGTAATGTGGTCCCTTTTCCTAACTCTGGTTAGTACATGAGCCGCAGCATTTTGAATCAGCTGAAGCGACTTGATTGACTTCTTGGTACTCCCTGATAATAAAGAGTTACAATAATCCAGCCTAGAAGTAACAAATGCATGGACTAGTTTCTCTGCATCGTTTTGAGGCAAGATATGCCTGATTTTTGCAATGTTACGTAGATGGAAGTAGGCGGTCCTTGAAATTGATTTTATGTGGGCGTTAAAGGATAAATCCTGATCAAATATAACACCAAGATTCCTTACAGTCTCACTGGAGGCCAAATTAATGCCATCCATAGTTAGTATATCTTTAGATAATTTGTTTCGTAGATTCTTCGGGCCAAGTACAATAACTTCAGTTTTGGTCGTGTTTAACATCAAAAAGTTTAAGGTCATCCACGTTTTTAAGTCCTTAAGGCAGTCTTGAATTTTATTTAGATGATTAATTTCATCAGGCTTGATTGATAAATATAGTTGAGTATCATCCGCATAACAATGAAAGTTTACAGAATGATTCCTTATAATATTGCCTAACGGAAGCATATATAATGTGAACAAAATAGGTCCGAGCACTGAGCCCTGTGGCACTCCATGGCTAACTTTGGTTTGCGTGGAAGATTCATCGTTAACACGTACAAACTGAGAGCGTTCAGATAGATAGGACCTAAACCAGCCTAAAGCAGTTCCCTGTATGCCAACTAAGTGCTCTAGTCTTTGCAATAGGATATCATGGTCGATAGTATCAAATGCAGCACTGAGATCGAGCAAAACAAGAATAGAGACAAGTCCCTTGTCTGAGGCTATTAGAATATCATTTGTGACTTTAACCAGAGCTGTCTCTGTGCTATGATGTGTTCTAAAGCCAGACTGAAAGTCTTCAAATAAATCATTGTTTTTTAAGTAATCACACAACTGTTTTGCGACCGCTTTCTCAAGAATTTTTGAGAGGAACGGAAGATTAGAAATAGGTCTATAGTTGGCTAAAACCTCTGGATCGAGGTTGTGCTTTTTAAGAAGCGGTTTTATCACTGCTACTTTGAATGATTGTGGAACATAGCCTGATAATAAAGACATATTCATAATATTTAATAAAGAAGTGCTAATTAATGGAAAAACTTCCTTCAACAGCTTAGTTGGAATTGGGTCTAACATGCACGTTGATGGTTTAGAAGAGAGAATCATTGAATTTAATTGTTCAAGGCTTATGGCTGAAAAGCATTCTAGTTTACTATCTAGTGTAATATGTGACCCGCTCTATCGAAATCAGTCGGAAGTCGCAACGGCTCATTTCAGAATAAACGTGGATTTACGTAAAAAACTATTTTTTCAGGGTTCGGGTGTTTTGTTTGATTTTAAACAAACCAAGTCTTGGCTTTCAGAATATGAAACTTTTATTTCCAAAATCACACGATAAGTACATTTTTGAAGCTTGTGAAGGGACGAAGACAGGCACCTCTCACTCGCACTCTGCTCTTCCAGCAGCGCCGCCCCCCTCCCTCCGGCTGACATTATGAACGTAAGAGTAAAGTAATCATAGATAACACGGCAGGATCCTTTACAGTTTGTTTTCATCTGATTTAAATTAAACAGAGTCTTGGCTTTCAGAATATTAAACTTGTTTCGGCAAATTCAGATGATAAATATAACTTTGAAGCTTGTAACGGCATAATTACAAGCGGAGAACGGAGTAATTTAACGCCACAGCAGGCGCAACAACAGCCGGTGTTTCTCGTGAAGGTTTTCCCCGGGAAACAAACACAATACACACAAACGCAAAAATACACAAACACACACACGCACACACACACGTATACACACACACTCGCGAGCTTCCCCTCCAAACGAAAATATCTTCCCTCCGTAGTATTTTGATCATTTGCTCCACTAATAATCAATCAGATCGATGGATTCCAGAGAGAGGAAACTTTAAAGGCCTTTTTCTCAAAATGAGGACTCTGTGACAGTCATTATATAATGTGACATATTTCGCTTAATATTTGGAGTACAAAAACAATCCTGATATCATTAGAAAGCTAGGAATATCCTCTTTCCAACCGTGTATACAACTCAAAATGTGTCTTCGGGTCAATGCGACTGATTTCGATGGAGCAGGTCACATATTAGAACTTACGTTTCCGGGAGCTGTTGATAACACTATACTGGTCAAAGGCAAGAGGTCATTAATTTTGTTTCTAAGAGTAACAATTTTATAGTTAAAAAAGCACATAAAATCATTGCTACCGAGTGCTATGGGAATAGAAGGCTCAATGGAGCTGTGGCTCTCTGTCAGCCTGGCTACAGTGCTGAAAAGAAATCTTGCATTATTCTTATTCTCATCTATTAATGAAGAGTAGTAGGCTGCTCTCGCTTTACGCAGTGCTTTCTTATATTCATTGAGAGTAATATGCCAAATTAAACGAGATTCTTCAAGTTTAGTGGAACGCCATATCCTTTCAAGTTGTCTAGACTTTTGCTTTATTTTGCGGGTTTCGGCATTATGCCATGGAGCTAATCTATGTTGTTTTATTTTATTTTTTTTCAAAGGAGCAACAGAGTCTAATTTTATTCGCAGCGCATCTATAGCACTATCAACAACATGATCAATTTGGGGTGGTGTACATTTTGTATAAGTTTCCTCCCCTACATGCAGACATGCTATCGAGTTAAGTATTGGTGGAATCTCTTCCTTAAATGTGGCTATAGCACTAACAGATAGGTTTCTGCTGCAAGAGCTTTTGACTAATGCTTTGTAGTCTAGTAACAGTACTTCAAAAGTTACTAAGAAATGGTCGGATAAAGCAGGATTATGCGGTTCGACTAATAGTTGCTCAATTTCAATACCATAAGTCAGAACAAGGTCGAGAGTGTGATTATAGCAGTGGGTTGGTTTATTTACACTCTGACAGAAACCAACAGAATCTAATATAGAGTTAAATGCAACAGTAAGGCTATTTTTATCATCGTCAACATGAATATTAAAGTCACCTACGATAATTACTTTGTCTGTTTTAAGAACCAAAGTTAATAAAAACTCAGAGAATTCTGATAAGAATTCTGAATAAGGACCTGGTGCACGATACACTGTAACAAATAAGATTGGCTGCAAAGTTTTCCAGGTCGGATGCGTAAGACTAAAAACGAGGCTTTCAAAAGAGGTATAATTTAATTTTGGTTTAGTATTGATAAGTAAACTTGAGTCAAAGATTGCTGCAACTCCACCTCCTCGGCCCGTGCCTCGAGCAATATGAGTGTTCACATGGCTGGGTGGAGTGGCCTCATTTATGCTGACATATTCTTCATGTCTCAACCAAGTTTCAGTGAGACAGCATATATCAATATTATAATCTGATATTAAATCAACCTGGTACTACGCACACAGGCATCTTGTTAAAGTTATCTTATTTTTCATAGTCTTATATTTCAACAGTTTTACGACAAATTGTGACTTTTTTGACATGGAAATTATTTTTTAAGATTGACAAACATCATATGTGTAACTCATGGCACAATTCAAACGGGGTCGAAAGATAAGTTTTCTCTCTCCATTGACTTCAATACATTATTTTTCCGAAATAAGGTCCCATGGACCGGAAGTAGATGGGCGTGACTTTGCCACTCTATAGATGGGAATTGTAAACTGTGAAAAAACCAAAATATGCTTAATTGCGGCTCCCACACTCTTAAAACCACTATGGTTTTTCTCCTGTGTGAACACGGAGATGTGATTTGAGAGCACTTGATGTAGTGAACGTTTTCCCACACTCTTCACACCAGTACGGTTTTTCTCCAGTGTGAATACGGTGATGTTTTTCTAGATTACCTGATGAAGTGAAAGTTTTCCCACACTCTTCACACCAGTACGGTTTTTCTCCAGTGTGAATACGGTGATGTTTTTCTAGATTACCTGATGAAGTGAAAGTTTTCCCACACTCTTCACAGCTGTACGGTTTTTCTCCAGTGTGAATACGGTGATGTTTTTCTAGATTACCTGATGTAGTGAAAGTTGTCCCACACTCTTCACAGCTGTAAGGCTTTTCTCCCGTGTGAATACGTTGATGTGCTTTGAGATTACCTGATCTAGTGAAAGTTGTCCCACACTCTTCACAGCTGTACGGTTTTTCTCCAATGTGACTACGTTGATGTGATTTGAGAGCACTTGATGTAGTGACAGTTTTCCCACACTCTTCACAGCTGTATGGTTTTTCTCCTGTGTGAATACGTTGATGTGATTTGAGAACACTTAATGTAGTGAAAGTTGTCCCACACTCTTCACAGCTGTACGGTTTTTCTCCAGTATGAATACGTTGATGTCTTTTGAGATTACTTGAATGAGTGAAAGTTGTCCCACACTCTTCACAGCTGTAAGGTTTTTCTCCAGTATGAATATGTTGATGTGTTTTGAGATTACTTGAATGATTGAAAGTTGTCCCACACTCTTCACAGCTGTACGGTTTTTCTCCTGTGTGAATACGCAGGTGGCTCTTTAAAGGAATGGTATGCTCATGACACTCATTTTTTAAAAATTATCATCCGATAAAACAGACCAGTCTCTGCCAGTCTCTCTTTTTTTTTTTTTAATCCGATGACATTATCAGTGATTTTAAACTGATTATATACCGAAATAACATCAACACTGTGGGCGCCGCCATTTCCCGGACGTGACGTAATCCATGCGTTTGGTTTTCGAAGACACGTTGATCTCCATGTTATTTACTGTAGTTTCTCTATTCAAATATGCCTCACTGTATCGCGAAATATTGCCATAATTCGGATAGGAACAATCCACGGAATGCTCGGTTCCATCTGTTGCCAAAAGGTAAGCGTAAGAAGTACATTCGGAGGCAGTGGCTAGCGAAATGTGGCCGGCCCGAACCGAGAGATTTACAGGCTCATGTATGCAGCGAACATTTCACATTTCCGGACGACTACTCTGAGAGTATGATCAAACATAACATGGGATTTAAAGAACAACCATTACTCAATGGAGATGCAGTACCATCGGTCTTTCTGGTGTCATCACCGACCAGGACACCAGTTCGGCCAGTTGAGAAATCGCCCTCTGCAAGTGTGAAGCGACGGAGGAGCAGAAGTAGTGCTCGGAGTAAGAATAAGGTATGTTATAGCGCATTTCCATTGCAGCGGCTAGCCCCGTTTTAACGTCCAGGCCAGGACAGTTTTTGGTGGCCTTTCCATATAGCGTAGTACCGGCTAGTGTGTATTTCCCCCCAGTTTTTCCGGCCCCATAAAATCGTGATTCTATGGCCAGGGACAACGAAGCTGAGTATGCTAAACTAGAGAGGGAATCGCTAGCAAGGGTGGTACTACATGCATACATATAGTATCTTATATCATCTTCCCATTATACACACATGCATTTCCAAACATTTGGACTACCTATGTTGCAAATGTATTATCTTTTCAATTTACACACGGCATATATTGCACGTCTGTCCGTCCTGGGAGAGGGATCCCTCCTCTGTTGCTCTCCCTGAGGTTTCTCCCATGTTCCCTTTAAACTGTGGGTTTTCTTCGGAAGTTTTTCCTTGTACGATGTGAGGGTCTAAGGACAGTGGGTGTCGTATTGTCATACTGATATGTATGGATGAATTCCCCCATCCAATCTCTTCACATTGGTCAAAACGTGTTCCTCTGCTGACGAGTCCGAACTGAAATACTCCACCATATTTCCATGTGTTGACAAAGTGAACGCATGGATGACGTCACGACCATCACGTGACTACTGAAAATGGCAAACATGGCGGCGGCCAGACGGAATATACAGGTCTTGATAAAAAAGAGCTATAAAATCATTATTTACCGGGGAATATTGCTGATTTCTTCAGGGTATGGTTTAAACATAACGTTTCACTAAATACTGAAGTTTTGATTAATTATCTAATGAGTGGACCATTCCTTTAAATGTCCAGATGTTGTGAAGGATTTGTCACATTGCTGACAGCTGTGACGTCTCTCTCTTCCTTTTGGTTTCTAGAACGGACGGACAGAGAAAGAGAGAAAGTCAATCTAAAAAGCATAAATACACAAGTTAACACAATAAAAACTCACTTAAAGTGGACCTATCATGCTATATTTGAACAATATATTGTAGGACCATACCTAGTGCTGCGTACTGGACTTGTAAAAAGTTTCGGTTCAAGTCCGGAACGTCGGGAACCGGTACTTGGACTAGCAAAAAAACTAGCACTTACGTATATTCTGGTGTCTGTGGTTATTTAAACATTCCCTGATAAACGTTATTCAGCGTCAATAAATGAGTGGTAATCCCAGTGTGCTCAGTGTACAACATCACATGGCATTTCACCTTCGATTCACGGTTTGAAAACGTAGCATTTCGCCACATGCTAATGCTAACCGGAAGTGAATAATTTTCAGAATAAAATTATTAAATTAATAGTGTGAACTTCCAGTTTTTTCAGAATAAAACTGATTTAAATTAAATAGTGTATTTAATTCAAAATTACACCATATCAACATTGATTTTAATTTCTAACAGTATGCATGTACATCACTATGTATAGCATGTACTGTATAATGTACACATGTAGAGTTGTAGAAAATACATGGTGTACAGACAGTACAGTACACTGACTGTACAGTCACTACAGCAGGGGTGGCCAACCAGTCAGAGGTTAAGAGCCACATTGTTTCTCTGTTACTGCAAAGAGCCACATCAAACACACAGTCACTGATACCGCTTGTTTCAGTTTTTTGTTTTCTGGAGACAAGATTTCAACCACGTCACTGATGCCTTTTTGTGGCATTGGGATATATATTCTTTAAATCCTCTGGAGCAGAGAGAGGAGCTGTGTATTATTGTTATTGATTAATGCGTCAGTGTTTCTTAGGGTCAAAAACACTAAACCCACAATTTAAGATGAAAGCGTTTAGTTTATTTAATAAAAGAGCACATGTTCAATGTGAAAATTGACAGTAGTCATAGATTATTTGCAATTTGGTGCTACATATATATTTATTTTAAACACCTTGAATTTCCGTTGGCGGGGCGCAGCGCCCCTCCAAGACAATGGTAGGGGAAACACTGGTTAGTGTTTAATCAACGATAGGTTTCCCCCCCTCAAAGGTGATTGGTTCACTGCATCGCAGGTATTATTGTGATTGGCTCTTGGGCCACATCAAAATTAGACGCGCTGTCATCCTCTCATACTGACACCTGACACCACACATACACACCGGGAGCCGGGACGAAAGTAACACGGGACGAAAGTAACACGGGACGAAAGTAACACGGGACGAAAGTAACACGGGACGAAAGTAACACGGGACGAAAGTAACGGAGCGATTTTATCCGAGCCCAAGCAACTTTGACCGGCCAAATTACGTCAGAATTATCAGCATTCAATACTTAACAGACCTACTAAATATCAGGTTTAACTGTCATGAGTAGCTAGTGTTGTCACGATAACAACATTTTGGTTTCGATACCAAGTCAAGAATTGCGATTCCGATTCTTTTCTTAAAAAGAGGGAAACAGTCTTAAATGTAATTATTGTGCTTTATTTCACACCAGAACCATAACCATAACACAAACTTTTAAACAATGAGAACAATAAATAAAATAAATGACAAGAATTTGTATTAAATACAATTAATACATGTCTCACAGACAGGCCTCGTGGTGTCCGTAGGCTTGCCCTCACTGTCAGAGATATAGCTCAAATACTTCCACATTTAGCTTCTGGCGTCTTTTTAGTCAACAAGCCGAGGCGCAGCGGCAGTTGTACTCCCACTTGCAACCATGCTTCTCGTTTTCTCACATGCTCTGGCAGCTAGCGCGTGCACGAGAGAGGGGATGGACTTAGAGCGTGCTTGAGAGGGAGGGACTGCAGGCACAGCTGCAGTGCAGGGAGTGGAAGCAGAGCGCTGAACACACACGGCTCTTATTAAAACGGCGCTTTCTCACCGGAGTACTTTCCCCCGTCATTCTTAGGGTGCGTTCACACCTGCCTTGTATAGTCCGGTTGAATCGAACCCTGGTGCGTTTAGCCGCTTGGTGCGGTTCATTTGGGTCGGTGTGAACGCAGTCCGAGACCTCTTAAGTGAACTAAACAACCGGACTCTGGTCCGCTAAAATAGGTGGTCTCGGAGCGCTTGCTTGCGAACTCTGGAGCGGTTAATTGCTGGTGTGAACGCAGTCCGCACCAAAACATAGGAAGCACAGTATTTACGTGTCACAAGAACGCGGATATCTTCAAAAAATCTTTAGCGAAAGAGTCTTTCAAGACATCCGCGTTGTTTAGTTAAAGAGTAAAGCAGAATTAAGTGTTGAACAGTATCGTGTAAAGTAAACATTATCCGTCAGCTACATAAAAGTAAGAACACCTGTCGTCGGTGAAACACCCCTCCTCTGCAGAACGTCTCTCATGGATAAGCAGGAAAAGAACACCAACAGGCTGATCAGGAGCCCGACGTGAAGCGGAGGGATCTAGATCGGCATGAAGGTGTTATTTTCCCCATAATGACCGCGCTGCTGCACATTATGCCGCTTATTACATGGCCACATTCTCAACAAAGTAACGACATGACTCCCAATATTAATTGAAATGCTTTTGTGGATTTAGAAAATAATTGTATTGATTTAAAAAATAGTTGTATTTAAATGTACATGCATCCGCTAAGAAAAATAGTCCGTTGTTACTGTTTGAACTAACGTAGCAACGGCAGGAACTGCTTCGATAGCGTTTTTGAGGAGCTTTTTGATTACAGATTTGAAAATCGTTGCTTGCTTTAAAAGTAGCACAATTCATTATGTCAAACCTTGGGAAGTGTCTAGATATCCCTGCCCTAATGCCAAAATAACTGGTAACTGAATATGTGTCGCCGTCTGACCTATGTCTGGACCGCTGCGTAAAAAGGAGGGTTTCTGCCCGTTACTTCTCCGCTGTTTTCTTGTCGCCCTTGTCTTGTCAGTTAGTTTCAGCCAAACTGTATACAGTTAAATCGAACGGACTTCTTTGTGCAGATGTGAGCGTCCTTAACAACGGTCAATAAATCCTTGACAGCGGTCTGTCTGTTCTGGATTAAAAACGTGTCATGTGTTTTGAATTGACCAATCAGAATCGAGTATTCAACAAAGCCATGTAATAATGTTTTTTAACGGACGTTGTTTGATTATATAATCATATCTGTTGATCTCCAGACTAACAGCAGCATGAGAATAACCTGCCGAAAGTGCCGATGCTCCATGGCGGAGGCTCCGCTAGAAATTGCCGGGATTTGCGTTTGTACCCCCTTAATGTCTGACCAATGGTTGAACAGCATTTCCGTGCACATGACTTGTTTTTAAAGTTTATAGTCCCTTTGAGTTTTTGCCAGTGTGAACGCAAACCGAACCTTCTGAAAAATGAAACAATGTAACAAACTGTGGTCTGGTGCGCACCAGAGAGCGGACTATTAGGTGTGAACACACCCTTAAAGTACCGATACTAATGAAACGGAGGACTAGTAACGTTTTTAACGGCAGAGTATCGCGGTATACCTTTCAAGTATCGGTACACCATGCAACACTAGTCAGGACAGAGTCAGTGTCTCTCCCCCAAACTCACACATATACAATTCGATATGAACCGAAGAGCCGCATGAAACTAGGCAAAGAGCCGCATGCGGCTCGAGAGCCGCGAGTTGGCCACCCCTGCACTACAGTGTATACTGTATAGTAGGTGTGTAACAGTGTAATGCGTATAGTCTACTCTACACTTTAGGCTCAGTCAGCTCAGGGACTGTTTGGTTACTTTAGTTTGGTAAATGAAATAAATGTTTGAACTTTGTAGTAGTTCACTGTAGTTGCTGTCATAAGTCATTTGTAGACTAAGTGGCAAAAAGTTTTTTTTTTTACATTTGTACTTTGTAGAGAAATGTAGACACAAGTTGGAAGGGAGCACAATAAATCTGACGAGTTTGAATTTGAGTTGATTATGAGTTAATTTTCAATTGATAATTAGCTCACAATAAGTTCACTTTAGTTACTCACACAACTTGACACAAGCCATGGTTTCAGGTCCGGACTTATAAGTCCGGACCTGAACCTGAACCTCTGGACTTGAGTCCGGACCTGAACCTGAATGTGAATCCAGGTACGCAGCACTAACCATACCTATATAAAGTATAATTTTTTTTTCAAAATACCAAAAAGATCCTGCATTTTAGCCACGTCTCATTTCGCTCCATTTGCTCTTTCCAGCGCTGTTTTTGCAGGGGACTGATTCTGTGAGCTGCAGCTGACCACGCCCCCCTGCAGCTGACCACGCCCCCCTGCAGGAGAGGGGAGCGTGCTCTGAGATCAGCTGCTGGGCTGCAGCGGGGAGAAGAGGGGGAGAAAAAGAGATCTCTGTCCTCCGTGTTTTATTCTTTAATTTGGGATTAGTTTTGTATCATAAAGATAAAGCAACACTTTCTCAGAATAAAGCAAAACTATGAGTTTAAAAGAAGAAAAAAATAAGTCAAGCAAAATAACATTTATTTCAAAAATAAAACTATAAGTTGCAAACAAATCATTTGTGTAATCATGTAAACTATAAGTATTTGTTCTTTGTTTTAACATAGGTTTTTGTTTGCAGTTCTTGTTTCTTCTTTCTCAATGATCAGACTTTTGCTCTCGCTGCAGCTTTCTCTTTTGCGCTCCCTCATTTTTTGTTTGAGATTCTGACAGAAACCTCCCAGGTGGGCGGGACTTTCAAGGGTGCGTCCCCATTGGCTACTCCGTCTTTGAGTGACAGCCCAGTCCTCCAGCGATTGTACAGTGCAGGCAGCTGCGGTGCGGTAGCTGAGCGTGGACAGAAGACCCAGCATTTCAATTATTATAATACAAGTGAAAATATATGTAAGTATTGATCATTTGTGCTATACGGTCTGTTTCTTTATTGTGTTAACCCTCCGGTATCATTCGATTGGACTACGCAAATTAGTCATTCGAGACAAAAATGTCCACTGCAAAAGACTTTGATAAAAACATTATATTAAAAGGTTTTTTTCACAACTTTTTTGGGTTCAATTTCTAAATCAACTTCCGCCCTAATAGAAAATACGAAACATGTTATCATTTTCAGGATTTTAAACCTTTAAATGCCATTTTGAAAACATGAAACTGCTGGTTTTTTTCATGATGAAAACAGAGAAAATTAGTTATTTTCCTAAAAATACATATCTGGAGACTGGCTCTTTTTTTTATAACAGTCTTGGATATGTCAAAGATTAGCAACAAAATGGATTTTTTTGCATTATTAGTTTTTGCACAAAATCAGATTGAACAAAAATGTTCCAAACTAGTCATTCGGAACAAAAATGTCCACTTCCAAAAACTGCTCTAAAATGACAACAGATTAATATTTTTTAAAACTTTTTGCGGTCAAATCATTCAATCAACTTCAGTCCTGATCAAAAATACCAAATATTAAATTATTTTCAGGATTTTAACCCTTGAACTGCCAGTTTGAAAACATGAATTTGCGTTTTCTATGAAAAACATTCACAAAAAGGCAGTTATTTTCCATATAATAAATGTTGGAGGGGGTCGGCTTTTTTTTTTTATCACAGTCTTGGATATGTCAAAGATTAGCAACAACAACATTTTTTTTTTGCATTATTAGTTTTTGCACAAAATCAGATTGAACAAAAAAGTTACAAATTGGTCATTCGGGACAAAAATGTCCACTTCCAAAAACTGCTCTAAAAGGACAACAGATTAATGTTTTTTAAACTTTTTGGGGTTAAATCTTTCAATCAACTTCAGTCCTGATCAAAAATACCAAATGTTAAATTATGTTCAGGATTTTAACCCTTGAACTGCCAGTTTGAAAACATGAATTTGCGTTTTCGATGAAACACATGCACAAAAAGGCAGTTATTTTCCATATAATAAATGTTGGGGAGTCGGCTTTTTTTTATCACAGTCTTGGATATGTCAAAGACTAGCAACAACATTTATTTTGGTGGATAATTAGTTTTTGCACAAAATCAGATTAAACAAAAAAGTCACACATTAGCCACTCGTGTCCCATCCACTCCCATTATAACCACATCTTTTGATCTCTCCGCCATACCGGTATAAAATCATGCATTTTATAATGTCAGGGTTTTATATTGGAGGAAAATAGTTCAATGTGTCCCTTTTTATTGTACATCACCAGATGTGACATTTTACCATTGAATTATACGACCTATAAAAACACTGAAGTAATACTATTTTCAACTTTCTCTGAAATCATTTTTAAATCAGCATCAGATGTATCAATGTCAACATTTATTTTCCAAACAGCAAACTGCAATCAACATTCATGAACAAATCAAATTGTCACAACAGAACAATGATATGTATGAGTGTGTGTTGAATAAAATGAGAGATGGATGAAGATAGAGCAAGTATGGGTGTTAGAGACGGAGTAAGATAGATGGAGATAACAAATAATGTGTGTGTGTATGTGCGTGCGAGAGAGAGAGAGATCAGTTCATCCAGCAGAACCTGCAGCAGGGGATTTGGTGCTCTCTGCAGGTGAACTTTTCACACCTGATGCAAGTGGTTGCACTTTTCTTTTTTTTCCCAGTGCACATCCAGCACAGTCCCCTCTTTTTTGTGGAGCCGCTTGCGGTTGTGCCGGTGTCAGGGGCAGAGCCGCTTGCGATTGTGCTGGTGTCAGGGGCAGCTGCCGAGGCCTGTATGTCCACCACTATGGTAACAGCAGCCGATGTACGAGGTGGATGCTTTCTCCGCATGATTTTTGCAGACACCAGAGATCTCCCCAACTCCTCCAAGAAAAGCCTCCTCCTGAAGGATTTGGCTTGCTTACAGGAGGGATCCACAGCAGTAAAAAGCACAAATGTTCATGTTGTGGAAGAGGACCAGTGGCCACCGATGGGTCATCCTCCTACAGCTGTAGGAGCCCACAACCTACAAAAGATCAATACAAAAATTCTTTTTTTATTAACAACTGTATCATGTATTATTTATATACTGGTAATGCCTCCATACCTTGTCGAGGTTGTCGACAGCTCCCTTGCAGTGGTTGTAGTCTGCAATGATCACAGGTTTCCTTTTCTCCTCCTCTGTCACAGCTGGGTCCCTGTGTTTGCTGCTGAGGAGGAGCACGCTTCTCCCCCGTTTGGGAATGTAGCTCACCGCTGTGGTGTTCTTGGTAAAACCAAAAAGAGAGGACAGGGCAGCTCTCTGCCTCACCTGCAGGAGTTTAGATGGAAGCTCAGGCTTATTTCTTTGGATGGTTCCGACAAGGGCCACTTTCCTCTTTAGTAGCTCCTGCACAAGTGCATATGACGTGAACAAATTGTCACAAGTCACAGTGATCCCTTGGAGCCCCTCTGTCATTTCCAGGACGATACGCTTTCCCTGGCCCACCTCGGCAGCACTGCCAGCAGCTTTACCGGTGTACTTCCAGGCATAGGAGGTTTCAACGTCAGCGGTGATCCAGATTTTTAGCCCATACTTTGCTGGCTTGCTTGGTATATATTGCCGGAATTTGCAGCGGCCTCTGAAGGGGACAAGCTGCTCATCCACACACACGCATCTTCACCAGGGTTGAAAAGCATCGGAAGGCGATGTGTCCACTTCTCCCAGAGAGAGCGGACGGGGGAAAGCTTGTCTTCTCTGTGACGGGATGGTCTCATCAGCTTGTCGTCAAACCGGAGGGTGGTATTCATCAACAGGAATTTGGTGTGGGTCATTGTGGCACGGAAGATGGCACGTCCACTGTGGTCATCCCAGAGGCTGCGGGTGGATTCGCCCTTCGATTTGTACACTCCAGCCAAAATCAGGAGACCGATGTATGCACGAATATCTGTGGCATCCACATCACTCCAGTTTGCCACCGAACGTCCCCCCTGCAAGTTTGTCATGTCGACAATACTACTGATGATCTCAGCAGTGAAAAATGAATTGAAGGAGGATTCCACATCATCAATTCTTATAATAGCATAACGTGTGGGCCCTGGAACCAAACCTTTGGCAGCGGGAATGTAGCGCAGCGTATCGTTGTTAGAGGGAGACCAGATTTCACCATTTTTTGATGTCCACCCACTGCCAGAGTCTTCTGTTTCCTCTGCAGTTTCAGTGGAAGGGTCAGAAGAAGAAGGATCAGACTCCACTACAAACTCCACATCACATTCTTCTTTTGAGGTTGTTTCTGATTCAGAAGAAGAGTCAAGCAGCTCGCTGGAGGTTGCCGGCTGCATCACCATATCCCTAGCTTCTTCCACAGAGAAGCGCCTCTTCATCTTACTCGCTTGTTGCGTATCACAGGAATGAAACGACCAGCCAGCCAAACTACACATATTTATGGATCTGGCTTTGCAGCCAGGTGTTCGCTTATTGACTTAGTGCATGTATGGCTGTGTATGTTTGTATGCTAAAGATACATTATCAAAGCCTTTGAAGTTCCAAACAATTCAAAACAACAAGGTCAAGCTGGGTCAAGATCATACCTCTGTTTACCTCTAAGACACATGAAACAGCACAAATGAAAAACAAAATGCCATGAGAGAACACTTACTCCTACATTCTCACACACATCAAAGGTAAAGAGATGAGGGGAAAATTGCGAATGCTGTAAACTGTAAACCAAGACATGACAAGCATGTAATTCAATGTAAAATGTCACATCTGGTCATATACAGTAAAAAGGACAAATTGAACTATTTTCCTCCAATATAAAACCCTGACATTACAAAATGCATGATTTTATACCGGTATGGCGGAGAGATCAAAAGATGTGGTTATAATGGGGCTTAAAGAGAATATTCATTTGGTATAATGCTATATTTCCAGGGACTGTGATGCTCCTTCTTTGTCGCAGGGGTTATTAATTGAGTAGATGGGTTTTTGTACTTCTGGTTACGGACGGACCAGTGGGGCGTGGACTACATCCTGCTTCGCCCTTAACCCAATAGCGATAGCCTTAGAGGGCGAAGCCTCATACGAAATAGAACTGAGGTTACGTACTGTAACCCAGCTTCTATGAGTATAGGCGCAGCCCTCTAAGGTTCGGGCCCCACTGGCTCCGCGAATAGCTGAAGAAAAGCTGTTTGTGTGGCAGCAGTTGGACGGGCCTTCTTCCTATTTATACGGAAGTGAGCCCGGAGGTGGGGCCCACGTCATAGGTGGGCGTGGATTAAGTCTGTCAGTGCTGCACACGTGCAGTGGGATTACCCAATAGCGATAGCCTTAGAGGACTGCGCCTATACTCATAGAAGCTGGGTTACAGTACGTAACCTCAGTCATTGATTATATATATGTAGATATACCAGTTTTAGTTTCACATGATG
The DNA here is from genome assembly GCF_902827115.2 of Pseudochaenichthys georgianus. Classification (NCBI taxonomy): domain Eukaryota; kingdom Metazoa; phylum Chordata; class Actinopteri; order Perciformes; family Channichthyidae; genus Pseudochaenichthys; species Pseudochaenichthys georgianus. Next base: position 52,363 of record NW_027262965.1, read on the forward strand.
TGTAACTCTTCTCTCATCTTATTAAAAGTACATCTTTATATCTGGTATGTAATGAAGGAGTAGTATAAAGTGACATCAAATGAAAATACTTCAGCTAATACAACTACCTGCAATCTGTATTTGAGTAAATGAACTTTATTTACTTTCCAACCATGAAAAACTGTTTATTTTTGTACCGTTAACTGTTGCTGTTATCTGAAATGTATGAACCTCATTAAAAGTTTAAACAGGTCGTTTATTTGAATGTATAAGCATCAAAAACCTATTTCATTCAGTGTTTAGAAAGGGTGAAGTGTGAACTGTGACAGACACGGAGTAGTTTCTATGTAGAGTATCATATATGTTGCATTGATTTAGTAGCATTTATACATATATTACTGTGAATGCAAATGAGAGATGTAATCCAGACAAACAAAGAGTAGAACAAGAACGATATGTATCTCTGATATGAAGCTAAGCCAAACGGTTCATTGTTCCCTTTTTTTCGTGTTGCACACCACGATTTTAAAAGCAATGTATTTATACTGGTAACGTGTTTCGTGCCTGCAGGCTGCAGCACGTCTTTTTCTCCGGTCGGGTCTTGGAAGACCGGAAGCTGTGTGGTTCATAAAAACATGTTCTTACTCAATATCAAGCCACAATTATTACTTTTATTTTAAATCGTATAATTTCGGACTTTTGTTGCCGTCTGTGAGGAAAATAAATGGGGCTCAGAGCCTCAGGATACTGAAATCTGTATTTTTAAATATTTTTTTCCTTCTAATTTGTTATTCTTTTCAAAATAACACACTGTGATTTACTCACCAATAACACACAATTATCCTTGCTTTTATTTATTGGTTTAATTCCATAATCTCGGGCTTTTTTGGTGTCCGTCAGGAACTGAATTTCAAAATAAAAATAACCGGAAACAGACGTAGGCCTTTCGAGCGATTACCCAAGATCCTCAGCTATGGTTTTAAGCTCGCTGATTGGATGTATATATATATATATTTCATTCAGTGTTTAGAAAGGGTGAAGTGTAAACTGTGACATACACGGAGTAGTTTCCATGTAGAGTATCATATATGTCGCATTCATTTAGTAGCATTTATACATATATTACTGTTAATGCAAATGAGATATAATCCAGACAAACAAAGAGTATTACAAGAACGATATGTATCTCTGATATGTAGCTAAGCCAAACGGTTCACTGTAAGGCTTTAACTGTTGCTGTTACCTGAAAGGTATAAACCACATTCAAAGAGAGAAGAGGTCGTTTCCTTCCATCAGAAACATTTAACCAGTTTCTAAGTATTGTTTGTTTCATTTCAAGCTCCTCCCGTCTTTGTTTACAAACACAGACTGCTAGCTCTGAAGCTAACCAGGGTTGCTAAATGTGGGTCCCTGGCTGGAGTGAGATTTTGATATTTAATTACACTTATGCGCACTAAATGACTGCTATTATGTCAGTAGCGGGACCTTAGCATATATACAGGATATACAATATATACAAATACACAATATTGGACACAGACTATAAAGGGCTCACAGTTTCATTCACTAATGAAAGCCAAACACATGTTTGTTTCCACTGTTTCATTGTGTGCATAGCCCTGTCGCGATAAGCAAACCGTTGACTTATCGCTCCAATACACACCTCAATGCTTTATATTGTAATCTATCCATTTGTAAGTGATGTTTTTGCTGCTGCTCCATACGCTATACAACCATAGTCTGTTGTGGACCTCATCATGGATCTGGAAATGTCTACTAATGCTTGTTTGTCTGCGCCCCAGTTGCATCCAGCTACAGCTCGCAATAGGGTTCTTTTTCAGAAACAAGTCCTGTTTCTCGCTTGAGGCCAGGAAAAGGCTCTGTGACCTTTGACCTGTGCTGGACTATGGGGATCTGGTCTATATGAATGCACCTGCCAATTGCCTGGTCAAGTTAGATGCTGCGTATCACAGTGCACTGAGATTTGTGACAAACTGTAAAGCATTAACCCATCACTGTACCCTGTATGCAAGGGCTGGTCTGCCTTCACTAACTGTACGGAGGCTCAGTCACTGGTACATTTTTATATACAAAGCCATGTTAGGGAAACTTCCATCTTACATCTGCTCCCTGATCTCACGGAGAATTGTAAGTGGCTACTGCCTGAGATCGAATGCTGTGGTTTTATTAAATGGGCCAACTGCTAGGACTGTCTTAGGGAAGACAGCTTTTAGATGTGCAGCTCCTCTGTCTTGGAATAGTCTGCAAATTAAATGGAAACTGAACAATCTGGTGCCACTAAATGTTTTAAAGCTCGGTTGGATGCTACTCAATCGGAAGCTATTGGTACCTGTTTATTCATTTTGTAAATGATGCTGTATGATGTCCTTTTGTTGTTCTATTTATGTTTTTATGTTTCATGTGGAACTACTTGAGCAGGTCTCCCTTGGAAAATAGATCAATGATCTCAATGGGATTTTATCTGTATAAATAAAGGTTTGAAATGAAATGAAATTAATACATTTAATACTTTCTAGCATTGTGTTTCCACTTGATTAATATGCATTTCCCATGTGTATTTGCTATCAAACCACAGTCCGAGGTATTTGAACTCATTCACCTTTGTCATTGGACGATCATAGAGTGTTAGCTGTTGGCCATCAACCTTGCGTTTGTTTGTAAATACCATGGAGCATGACTTGCTTTCTGACATTTTGAATCCAGTTATATGACCACCTCTTCACTTTTTTAATCGCTCTAGCTTCTCCATTACGTATGGGGCACATCTTCCCCTCATACACATAGCCCCATCCTCTGCGTGCAGAGCCCATTGGATGCATGAGTCTCAGCATGTCAACATGTCATTAATCATGATGTTAATAATATTGGACTGACTGCACTCCCTCGGGGAATACCGTTTTCTATTTCTAAATAACTGGAAATATCTGCTCCAACCTTTCCTCTAAACGTCCTGTCTGTTCAAAAGGCCCTTACCCAATTGATCATTCTCCCTCCAATACCCATTCTCCTCCATGTGATCAGTAGCTCCTCCTCCATGTGATCAGTAGCCCCTCCTCCATGTGATCAGTAGCCCCTCCTCCACACAATTGAGCAATTTCTACATGTGTTATGTATTTATCATGTATTCTTAATACTATTACAAAATAAACATGTAATAATGTTTTAGAGGAGGACCTCAAGCTAGCAAACTCAATTTCTTGCTTTAAATCTCTTAAAACTAAGGGGCTTTTTCCTAACTGATGGTGTTTGTTATTCCTTTATAAATTCATGTATGTTTATATCTTCTCTAAATCAAGATTATGTGAATCTGATTTTTTTCTGTTGGGTGCAATTCATTATCAACAAGAGATAAGATAAGTCAAATAAGTACTTTATTGATGGCAGTATACAAAAAAAAAAATGGTGTATCAAAAGGCATGCCATTAAACAATACAAATTAAAAATTAAAAACTGTATTGCAGCCAGCATAAACATACATGGCATTGTAAAAATAAAAATAAAATGAACATTTTAAAGAACATAAATAAACAAGAAAGTACAAATTTCAAAATTAACTAGAAAAAAAATATATAATATGGACAACAACAATTCCTGCTGGGCCCGATCCTCTCCTCCTCGTTTCCTCTTGCCTGGGTGACAATAAGATAATAATTAGCAATAAGGAAAAAACACAGGACAGGTACAGGTCACACAAGGATATAAGAATAACATGTATAAACAGAACAACAGTAAGGTGAACTAAAGAAAGTTCTGGCCCTAGATGTTTACAATGATTGTGAAAGTGAATTACATTATGTCCAGCCTGTTGATAATGAATATAAATATATGTATATGATTGAATGTCACACACAACTGTACTAGCTGCTTACTAGCTAAGACTTTACTTGTAACAGAGCATTTCCACACAGTGGTAGCTTATTTTAATTACTGACGATGGATGATCCAAGGTTTAAAAAAACAAAACACAATTCGTTTTGCCATTTCTATTTCTTACCTAGAACCACACGCTGCGGTGTCGTGATGGCACTCGGTGTTGGTGGTTGAGTCAGGTTAGGGTCTTCGGCTGGGGTCCATTCTGGATTCATTGACGATGTGGACGGAACACTGCCATCACCCGTTACTCGGGAATGTTCCTCCTCACAAGTCCCAAGGTAATCATCTAGAACAGCAAAATGACTTGTTAATTCCACAAACTACTGCAGCACAATACTAAATAGCAACAACAACTATAGAAAAGAAAAACTGAACATAAACAATGGCACATATGGTGTTAGCAAACAATAGCTCTAGCTAAGGCTATCTGCCTTAGCTAGCTATGTAGCTCTTCGGAGCTCCATAAAAGCATGGGTTGTCGAACATTAATATAAGGATAAAATAGACTTCTTTGTTAGAAGTGAGCATACCTTGCAGGGACTCCAGTAAAGCCGTTGCAGAGTCCAGGCCTCCCTCCCTCCCAACGTTGGCCAGTCTATGGCCGTAAATCTGGTCCAACAAGTCGAACCACTTCCATTGTTTGCGACCCGCACCACTCGTGTTGTTGTTGTCTTTTATTATGCGATATTCACTCTTCATCTTTTTCAGTCTTTCCCTACACTGCAGGAAAGTCCTAGAAAATCCGTGTTCGGACATCTGTGCAGAGACATCCTGGAACACTTTTACATTTCGCGTTGTTCCGTCGAGCTCCCGCTGGATTTTATCATCCCCAATGAGATGAAGGAACGTCGTCACCTCCTCGGACGACCACGGTGTGCTTTTTCTTAAAAAACGTAGCCATTTTTGTAGCTCCTCCGTTTACAAAATGCTGTTTATAAAAATGCTGCAAGCTTGCTTCTAAATATATAGGCGACGCTAGGGATGAACTCGCGCGCGACCTTGTGACGATTCTCTCTGACCAATCAGCAGTCGAGAGTGTTGACGTCACAGCCCTGGCCTGGTCCGATAGAACCACGATTTTATGGGGCCGGAAAAAGAGGGAAAAAGTACCCGCTAGCCGGTACTAGGCTATATGGAAAGGCCACCAAAAACTGGCCTGGCCGCTTGAGGACGGTTAAGGACGCTTAAACGGGGCGACCTGCTGCAGTGGAAATGCGCCATAAATGTTACTTCATATTAAGGCTAATACAAATGACAAGGCTGTAATGCTATCTAACGTGCTAGCTACTAGCTAGGTAGCTAACTTGATCCAGCCACTCCTGGTCCTTTCATCAGACGGGAAGCGAAAGAACGAGGAAGACCCATTGCTGGTATGATAACAACCTGGTACAAAGCACACAGGCATCTTGTTAAAGTTATCTTATCTTAGTGGAGGAAAACAATTGTGACATCACTTACGTGACTCTGGGATTAGTAGTTTTTGTAGTTGCGTATTTTTCATAGTCTTATATTTCAACAGTTTTACGACAAATTGTGACTTTTTTTTACATGGAAATTATTATTTAAGATTGACAAACATCATATGTGTAACTCATGGCACTATTCAAACGGGATCGAAAGATAAGTTTTCTCTCTCCATTGACTTCAATACATTATTTTTCCGAAATAAGGTCCCACGGAGCGGAAGTAGATGGGCGTGACTTCGCCACTCTATAGATGGGAATTGTTTATTGTAAACTGTGAAAAAACTAAATATGCTTAATTGCGGCTCCTACACTCTTTAAACCCCTATGGGTTTTCTCCTGTGTGAACACGAAGATGTGATTTGAGAGTATCTGACCTAGTGAAAGTTTTCTCACACTCTTCACACCAGTACGGTCTTTCTCCAGTATGAATACGGTGATGTTTTTGTAAATCACCTGATGTACTGAAAGTTGTCCCACACTCTTCACAGCTGTAAGGTTTTTCTCCTGTGTGAATAGTTGATGTGTTTTGAGAGCACCTGATCTAGTGAAAGTTGTCCCACACTCTTCACAGCTGTAAGGTTTTTCTCCTGTGTGAATATGCAGGTGGCTCTTTAAATGTCCAGATGTTGTAAAGGATTTGTCACTTTGCTGACAGCTGTGACGTCTCTCTCTTCCTTTCGGTTTCTAGAACAGACGGACAGAGAAAGAGAGAAAGTCAATCTAAAAAGCATAAATACACAAGTTAACACAATAAAAACTCACTTAAAGTGGACCTATCATGCTATATTTGAACAATATATTGTAGGGCCATACCTATATAAAGTATATAAATATAGTATTTTTTTCAAAATACCAAAAAGATCCTGCATTTTAGCCACGCCTCATTTCGCTCCATTTGCTCTTTCCAGCGCTGTTTTTGCAGGGGGCTGATTCTGTGAGCTGCAGCTGACCACGGCCCCCTGCAGGAGAGGGGAGCGTGCTCTGAGATCAGCTGCTGGGCTGCAACGGGGAGAAGAGGGGGAGAAAAAGAGATCTCCGTCCACCATGTTGTATTCTTATAGAAGTAAGAAGAGAAGTAATGGGGCAGAAACCCTCCTTGTTACGCAGCGGTCCAGACATAGACATCAAACGGCGACACATATTCAGTGTGCAGTACCTTTGGCATTAGAGCAGGGATATCTAGATACTTTCCGAGGTTTGACATAATGAATTGTGCTACTTTTAAAGCAAGCAACGATGTTTTCAAAACTGTAATCAAAAAGCTCCTCAAAAGCGCTATCGAAGCATTTCCTGCCGTTGCAACGTTAGTTCAAACGGTAACAACGGACTATTTCTCTTAGCGGATGCATGTCAATTTAAATCAATACAACTATTTTTTAAATCAATAAAATAATTTTCTAAATCCATAAAAGCATTTCAATTAATATTGGGAGTCATATCGTTACTTTGTTGAGAATGTGGCCGTGTGATAAGCGGGATAATGTGCAGCGACGCGATCATTATAAATAACACCTTAATGCCGATCTAGATCCCTCCGCTCCGCTTACTGACGTCAGTAAAGTGTTCAAATCTGGATCAGTCTGTATCAGATCCGTTGCAGCCCCTTTTTTAGAGATTTGGGTATGGAGGAATATAGAAAGGGTTGTGTTTTCTGACACTTGGTGAGTTCCCTGGAACACCGGGGACACATATTCATGTTTAAAGACGTACGAAAGTGCATTTTGCATTTTTAATATGAAGCCCCTAGAGGGCAATGAAAGAAAAAAAAGAGAGAGAAAGTTCTTCCCAGCGGTCAAGCCCGACAAATTAAGGAGGCCAGAAGAAGTCAAGACTCCTAAAGGGACAGAGAAGGCACATTAACTTGTCTGCTATGGCCTAAGGGAGATCGCCAAAGTGCATAGAGTCATCAGTCCTGAAAAACTGCAGAAGTTCTTCCCAGAGGTCAAGCCTGAAGAATTAAAGAGGCCAGAAGAAGTTCTTCATAATTTAGTGGCACAAGTTGAGCTCTTCATAAGCCACATGGAAGGAAGACTTGCTCCACAAAGAGTGAAGGTGGTTGGAGACCTTGTTTTGTGGGAAAGTCCACTGGGGAAAACAGTAGGCGGGGCACACCCGGAACTGTTTGAGGAGATTGAAGGTCACACAGGACCAACACACACTTTGCTCGCTCCATGAGAAAAGCTGCAGTCAGGTATGAGGAGTGAAAGCCTCCAAAAGACAAACCAGCACAGTTGCAGAAGGAAGATATTGCTGAAGTAAAGGTCACAGCTGCAACTAATCGTGAGTTCCTGGAATGGTGGAGGTTGGACAGCATTGGAGCAGCCTGTGAGCCTAAGTGTGGAGGATGTCGGTGTGGAAATTGCCAACCAGGAGGTAAAGAGATGACCCTGGCGGAGGACAGAGAGCTGGATATCATAAAGGCAGGCCTAACCTACGTCAGGCAGGATTCTCATATTGCATCACCACACTGGGATGCAAAATATCTCTGGACTGAAGACCCCACTTCTCTCCCCAACAACAAACGTGCTGTGGAGGGCACAGTCCTGAAGACAGGAAAACAGCTGAAGTGGGAGCCTGAGGGGCAAGCTGTAGATAAAGCCCAAGTGCACAAAATGGTGGAAAGAGCTGGTGGCTTATGCCTCAAACCAGGGGTCCGGTCTGGTCAAAGTGGGAGGCAAGAAACTGCAGCAGCGCTCCTGGGAGGAGAAAAAGCAACAGCTGCAAGTAAAACTCTCATCCTCCCAAATCAGATGAGAGGAGGACAACAAAGCCCTGGGAATTGGGTACAAAAATGACGTCACCCCATTCAAAGTGAATGGGCAGACGCGTTGGAAACCGTTTTTGGAGCTGACGAAGCTGTAGTGTGGACGGGCCGTCAGTCAGAACTGCACCCCTGTCAGACGAGACATATACCACGTGATGACACATTAGGCTCGTGTTGTGTTCAAGGACCCTGACCTTGGCTAGGAAAAACAGGCACTCGCTTGTTTAATTTGTTTGCGGTCTAGATTTCTCTAATTTTTTTCTTTTTTGCTTATGTTTATAAATTACCTCGAGGGCCGTACCAAATTGTCTTGCGGGCCGTATACGGCCCGAGGGCCGGAGGTTCCCCACCCCTGGCTTACTGCATGGCTATTGAGACCACACGAAGGTTCGCAACAGGCTCACACATGTGAGAGTGGAAAAACTGGTTGGCATTCGGCAAACCTAAGGCTCTTTGAGCCGGAGACAGAGCCATCCTCAACAAGGCTGGACAGTGACACTGAAGAGGAAGAGTGTGATGTTGATGAGGCCCAGGAAGAGCCCGTTGACTGAAAAGGTTTAGTCAAAATGCAGAGGATCGCTTGAAGGAAGATTTGCATGTTTAATGGAACTTTGTGGAGGGAGAAGGGCTCTTTTCATTTAACATTTTGAATGGGACTTTGTGGGGATCTTTGGATGGGGGTGCATTTTTGTTTGTCATTTTTTAATGAGTGGGGTTGGGGGGGATGAGTAACATTTAACTCAACATTCCTGTTTTCGTTCTTCAATGAAACAAATAATTGTTCAATAAAATAATTAAAACTGGTGCTGTTCTACTTTTTAAAAAAAATGTAAAAAAAAAATCGGTTGAAATGTCATGTTTTTCTGTTTAATTTTGCATCGAATATTTCCAAAATTCCCCAGCTTAACTTCCCATGGAAACGTTCCGCCCCTTTGCAACCCTAGCAGTCTCTGGGGCGCAGAGATGTGATAGGTGGGTCGCGAATTGACGTGATGAACAGGAGATTATTTTTTTTATTTAAAAAAATATATATTTTGGACCTCAGGCCGGAATCGAACCTGGGTCCTCGCGGGCGGTAGTGGATTATTACAGCCGGAGACTCGCAACGGCGGTGGACTTTCACAGCACCGCTGCACCGGACCTGCCGGATCCGCCAGAGCCTCGCAACGGCGGGTGTTTGCGGCGGCGGATGCGGTACCGGCACAGCGGCGCTGTGAAAGTCCACGGCCCACCAACGGCAGCGGCCCAACGGGAAAAGTCCCGAATCTTCTGATGGCCAATCCGAGCCTGCTCACACACACACACAACTGAAACCAAAGTCATTTGCAGACATATGTATAAATCTCTCATACACACATGTGAAACGCTCTCACACACACACAGACACAACCGCGTTGCAGTCGGGAAGAAAAGCAATGTGGAGCGGCATCTCACCACTTCATAAGGAGTTTAACCGTGACACTTTTCGAAATCCCGTTTGTGTCCCCCCGCTTTACAAATAGGCCTATGTTTATTATTATCTTTTAACACAAGCCATCATCGCCACAGCCTCTGTGAGAGAGAGAGAGAGAGGACCTTTATCTATTTAATATAGCCTAGTTGTACAAAATAAAGTAAGAAATCATTCCAATGTGTACTATAGGACAGTAAACAGTTTAAAAGGGGAGTGATTAGTAAAATATGTATAAATAAAAAGAAAGAATGCTAACTAGGTAACATAAGATAAGAATGAACAAGTTTAAATGATTTGTTATTGGTTGTGATCATATTCTAAAGATGTTTGGATTATTGAACAGTATACAGCATAGACAACCTGATCTCACCAGAATGCGTGACTCGACCACGACTCCTTAACACCACAATGCGTGGTGGAGTCACGAACTTTGTTACATTTGCGTGTCGGCACCACGCAAACAACCCCAATGTAAAGTGAATGAGGCTCCTTTGTCGTGGTGCACACACGCATTTCTACAACGTGCATTGTGTGTAATGCAACTGTTATTTTTATTAAATTAGTTAGTTTTTAAGGAAGGCCAGAGCTTCAGCTGTGTCAACTAGATTGTTCCCTTCAGTTAACGTTATTTAAAAGATAATGATCATGTCCCCTGTATTGTATTACGAGCGTCCATTCCCATTGGATAACGGAGCATTTTACACCCGGAAGTAAGTAGCCTATTCTCCTTACTGTCGATTGATTTTACAGTGATATCTGCACTACTCATTGACTAAAAAACACCAAATTGTCCTTGTTAATTACACAACATTGATTGGTTTGAATTGTGTACAATGCTTTTGTATTTTCCCCCTTCGATTCGGAGAAACAAATATATTTTCGGAGTTTTTGGACGGCAGAAGACACTACACTACCCAGAATCCTCAGCTATCGTTTGGGACTACACCATGTGCTTATCTTGACAAACCCCGTGATCAGTCCTCAACCTCTGTGATTGGATGCGCGACGTTTACACAGAGCGTCCAAAAGGACTTTGAAATGGAATGAAACCCATCGACGGCACACTATTCAAAACAGGAATCGAACGTGTCCTACCCCCCCCCCCCCCCCCCCTTAGGTCACAGGCTCCTGTGACAGTGCTACGCAATAAAACAGATGCACAGAAAAAATTGTGAAATAGTGCAATAAGAGTCTATATACAAGTGATTGGAATATGATATATTAGATAAATAATTTCTAAGTAGCAGCCAGATGAATGTTATTTCTAAGTTCAGGTGTTTAATAGTCTTCTGGCCTGTGGGATGAAGCTGTCTCTGTGTCTGGTGGTTTTAGTCCGGATGCTGTGGTACCGCCTGCCAGACTGCAGCAGACAGAACCGTTTGTGGCTGGGGTGATGGTGGTCTTTTATAATCCTGAGGGCTTTCTTTAAGGTTAACCTGGTATTTTTAATCCACTACATTTATTTTAGTTACTTTACAGATTTGGATTAATGATGTGAAATATAAACAACCCTTAAATCAGACTTTAGTTACACCTGAATGAAATTCAGTGAAGGTGATTGTCAAGTGCCAACAATCAGGCGAGATATTTGATAGTTGGTTGCTTGAGAAGACTAAATATTTATCTGCAGATCCGTTTAAAGCACATTCATTACTCGTTATTCTCTAATAGTTCATTAAAGACTGTATATAATTGCTATTTTGCACATCCCTTTCAAGATTTCAAGATTTTCTAAGGTTTATTGACATATCATACACACAACAGTGTAGTTATGCAATGAATGAACAACTTGGGTCACAGGTTCATCAACAGTGCATTACAAGACATCTATCAATGTGTGTATACTTCCACCATTACACTGTCGTATTCTGCACATTTCTTTAATTAAAGCCTTATTAGTTAGCACATCCTCCTATCAGGCACTAAACTGTTTTACTCTAGATATCATTTGAGTATCTTCTTGATATTTTCTATTCTATATTTATATAATTGACCTTCTACTTTCCCACTATTTTGTATGTACTCTTAATATTTGAATGTTTTCATAAAATATAACACATTCAAAAGTGCGTTACAAAAATGAAAGACATTAAGAAAAAGGCATTTTAAACAGTCATTAAAAAGCAACACAATCTTCCTGCATTGCAATTACTCTAAACGTGTAATAACGTGCTTTAACCAGTAGGTGGTTTGGGTTAAAAGCATAGGTTAAAAGGCTGTCAAGTTTACAGTGTTAACAAAATAAAATATACTGCTGTTTCCGGTTTAGTTTACGACGAATATTATTTTGTTATTGTTTTGATATTTGTAACACAAAAGCGATGGAAAAAACCCATAGCAACCAAAAAAAGATGGTCTTAACATGACCCAGTCGTCTAGTAGTTAATAAAAAACAATAATATCAAAACAAAATATTACTACTAACTTTATTGTGAAATTAAAACAGAACGGTAAAAGAATAGTTTCCGGTGTATTCTGATGCCCGATCTCTGTAGATAAATAAAGAACTAAGACAGATGTGTAATATTTAATGCAGCCAAACCATTTATTACAATGCATTCATGTGATGACTATCAAAGAGTAAAGCAAGCACTGCTGAATAAAGTATGATTTTCTCTTTTACGAAACGTTTTTTTTTATATGGAATGCAGTTGGAGGTCAACCAATCAAAGAACTTGAGGACTGATCACGGGGTTCATGGTGTAGTCCCAAACGATAGCTGAGGATTCTGGGTAGTGCCGTCCAAAAACCCCGAAAATATATTTGTTTCTCCGAATCGAAGGGGGAAAATACAAAAGCATTGCACACAATTCAAACCAATCAATGTTGTGTAATTAACAAGGACAATTTGGTGTTTTTTAGTCGATGAGTAGTGCAGATATCACTGTAAAATCAATCGACAGTAAGGAGAATAGGCTACTTACTTCCGGGTGTACAATTCTCCGTTATCCAATGGGAATGGACGCTCGTAATACAAGACATGATCATTATCTTTTAAATAACGTTAACTAAAGGGAACAATCTATTTGACACAGCTGAAGCTCTGGCCTTCCTTAAAAACAAACTAATGTAATAAAATTAACAGTTGCATTACACACAATGCACGTTGTAGAAATGCGTGTGTGCACCACGACAAAGGAGCCTCATTCACTTTACATTGGGGTTGTTTGCGTGGTGCCGACACGCAAATGTAACAAAGTTCGTGACTCCACCACGCATTGTGGTGTTAAGGAGTCGTGGTGGAGTCACGCATTCTGGTGAGATCAGGTTGAGCATAGAGTGTTGAGAGATGTATCCATAAATTCATGTTGTGCTCAAAGTGCACCAGATGATGCTTTTAACTTCAACATTTAAAAGACATCATACATTTTCTTTTCACTGCAAACGGGTCCCACAGACCCAAACAGCACACAAAGGTTAAAGGTAAGCATATAATAATGTTAAAATGTGCTAAATATATACACTGCAAAAAAACTGAAAAAGAGGAGTAAAAGTAGCCCCCGACTTGTTTTATGTTTTGAAAGTAGGCCTCACCCTAAAAAAGGTTGGTGACCCCTGTCATAGGACGATACATTTGAACATTTTAAGCTTGGCCTACCATTTTATTGGAGCGGCAAGTGGGGCTTGAAAAGGCCCACCTGTTCAAAGTGGGCAATGTCCTTCATTTTATTTCAAATAACAAAATATTTTAATAAAGATATTTGAGACGTTTATGACTCGCGCATGCACGATGCAAATCGGGCAGCCGTCTAGACGTCAAATGTTCTATTAGAGTTGCCGTATGGAGTTGTCAAATATGGCGGACCTTCTCGCATGCGCACTGCAGATAGGGCAGGGCTGCAGATCGGGTAGTGACAATGTGAACCACAAAACCAACATCAGCCGTTAGCGGTTAGCCCTCAGAGCTCACAGCTCCTCATATCTGTTCAGAAACTAGACAGAAGTTAAACAAGTACAAACCACAGACTGTCCGCGTCATGGCGAATACAGTCGCTGGTTTATTTATGTCTGTAGAGGGCGTTCCGAGCTGAATAAGGGCGTCAAATGAAGGCAAGACGCCCGCCTGGCGGAAACGCTGGAATTAGGAATATATTGTGATGAAGTGCACACTGACCTGAGCTCCAGGGGCCTCCTTCTTCTCCTCCATGCTGCTCATCAGCTGTCCTGATGAAGACCACAGAGCTGCTTCATTATTAATATAATACAAATATTTAGATATAATTCATCATAAACTGTCAGCAGTGAAGAGGAGGAATTCAAAGAGTTTATTCAATGATATGTTCTATTTCTGGATGCTTCTATGTAGTGTTTTATCACACCACGTGCAGTGCCTTGTCTCATCTATGCTGCTGTGACGTAAACATGGTCCAAATGGATCCATTTGGTCAATGTGATGCTAAGCAGAGGAGAACATGATAGAAAGGTCAGATAGTTATTATCATTACATGCACATTACTTTAACCATTACGATACAAAGTTGGTTTTCTGTGTACATTATTATTAATAATACAAATATTTAGATATAATTCATCATAATCTGTGTAGCAACTTACATTCTAACTTACAGCTCACAGTTTGTTCACTTTTATTTCATTAAAATGACTTTATTCACATAGAAAGTGACATTAATGGATGTTTGAACCACGGTTATAACGCTATCCGTGTCATTAACCATCACTAAGTTAACACAGAAAGCAAACATTAGCTAGGGAGACCGTTTAATGTACTCCATGTATACAGTATTTTCTGTATATTGTGTATTCTTTAGATACTCTAGTGATATGTGTCCTGTGTGTATACTTGCTGCTAATGCTTCATTTTTATTATCTTATTGCATCTTTTAAATATGTTTAACTCGTGTAATGCCTGAAAACACTTCTGCTGGGACACAATCATTTCCTAGTTTAAGATAAATCATTATTTAAATAAAGTATATCTATTTATCTAATGAGCTAAACCGTCGCTTAGCTTAGCGTTAGCTGCTAACTGAAGAACCCCATTCATTTCAATGGGAAAAATGCTACGTCGCGGTGAATAGCGATGCTAATAAGCTAGTTAGCATACATTTAAAACCATATCTATGGTAAAGAGCACCAACACAACAACTCAAACCGTCTTAAAGACAACTGGTGTAATAAATAACTAACATAAAGTCAGCTGAGCATTACAAATCAACTGTTACCCCCCAGAGCCGAACTGGAAAGGTTTTTTGTGAGTTTCTTTCTTCCAAGATTATAGCTGTTGTGTTAAATAAGATAACTTCTGATTGGTGATTAACTGTAAGTTACGAGGTGTAAACTTAATAAATAGTAAATAGTAGTGATGTTATGTATTGCGCCGAGGCTTCGGAGCGTGTGTCGAGTAATCCCCTGAAGCTTTTTGTGAAGCATGTATCGAGGCTTGTATCGTTTTGGGCCAGTGACGTCACCGATGACAAACGAAGCCTCGCTGCCTGTCGACACCACGTGACTGCTTCAGGAAGCGATTCAGATCCGTTGAACCGTTGAACCACAACGCTCATAATACCCATGGATGTATAATAAGAACCATATTACTCCTCCTGTACCCGGACCCGTGCGGTGACACGATGCAATCAAGAGAGCTCAGACCCTCACTCATATAGAGGTTGGAACATGTCATAAGCAGTGCTTGAATTGGAATGAAAAAGGTGCCAGTACTCTAAAATCAGCAACTTTTTCAAGTCAATTTTATATATACAGCCCACAAACAAGAATGTGGCTACTATAATGCTGGTGGGTTTGTCTCTTTACTACTGTATATTTTAGAAAGGTTCACTGTACTTAACATTTTTTATGATAGGCAGCGGATATGGCTAAAGCTCAGTAAGGTCAATATTAACTGAAAATATAGCAATCAAAGTCTAGATCTTCTGCTGAAGACACATGAAGCAGAGACCTTTCAGGTGAGAGCCCCTCTGGTGGTGTTCAACATTAATGACAAGGAAACAAAGCTCTGGTCAGAAGCATTTGTTATAAAAAGCTTTGACAAAATTAAGTATTTCTGTACATTTTGAATGCAATCTAACTTTCCAACTCAGAAAACGAAAAACGAAAAAGTGCCAAAAGTCTTCTCACATGGCTGAGCTGCTTTGCAATATAATTCACCACTGAAGAATACAAATATGTATAAAGTAAACTATGATGCAATCTAACTTTCCAACTCAGAAAAATGATAAAGAGCATGAACAAAGAACATGTAAAAACAAATGCAAAATTTGCACAATCTAAAATGAGAAACTGTAACTGCAAGTAACAAAGTCTGAGCCATGGTAAAGAGTTACATTGAACACCAAGCTGATCAGATAACTCCCTGGTTGGTCTGAAGTCCTTCTATCTCCAGGATCTGTACAAATCGGCACATTATGCCAAAAGTCTTCTCACTGGGTGAGCTGCTTTGCAATATACTTCACATTGTTAGAAAAGGCTCCAGAAGGCCTTGGGGACATCAGTATCAGGGGCTGGAGCTGGACAGGCTCTTTCATCAGCACTTCTCCTTCCCTTTGCCAGCCAGGACCTCACATACTGTTCCGGATTGAACTGTCCTAGTGATGGTCCATTACATTTAATGAAAACCAGGCTGGACAGTCGGCTGACAGAGAGAGCATTCCCTTTTGCAGTAAGGATATCGTTCATGCAGCTGAATGCCCGCTCACACTCACTAGTGGAGACAGCGATGGTTCGGACTGCTTTCAGTAGAGGCTCCATGGCAGCAGGTGTACGGGATGCCCTGGTTTCCTTGTATTCGCGAAAGCCCTGAACAGTCTCTCTTCTGTCCACTTTCAGCACTTCGCACAAACGTAGCACCTCTACGTCCCCATACTGTACGTCTAACTCCTCTTCAGGCCAACTTCCAGGATGGATAACTTTCATGTCCTGGATTAGCTGATTGTCCCGGGCCTCCCGGCCATGTAATGGGATTTCTCTTGTGCTGACATGAGAGGAGGTTGTGGAAGTCATTCTGTGTCTCAGATTCTCTACCATACTGCGGAAAAACTGACCTGCATGAATCTGTACAAGCCTGCCATTCTCACGCAGGGGCAGGGCAACACCCTTGAAGGACTTCTCAGCTAGAGCTGTATGAACTGTAGTCATGTGTGGGCCAGGCATGGTGACCATGGATTCAAAAACTCGTATTTCTCGAGTTAAGAGCCTATCTGCTGTAGGCAGTGTCATCTCTCTTTTTTGGAGTTGCCGAGAGAGGTCGCTGAGCTCTGTGAGCGCATCTTACATCAGTCCCAGATTGCTGACAAACGTTGCAGATGTGAGCACATCATCCAGGCCCTTGTACTTTGCTCTGTCTCTGGAATCCCTGCTCGTGTCGTTTGCAGCATTTGTGAAGTGATCATGAAGCACTCGGTAGTTTTCCCAGACTGCTCTGACGCTCCTTTCACTTGAAGCCACCCAGCGGATGGACAAAACACGCCCTATCACCAGGAGACGCTGTCCGACTGCTTGCGCACACTGCGCTAACTGCCTCTGATTTTTGGGGGAGGCATGGAACAAGGAATAGAGTTTGTCAAAAAAGATCTGGAAATGATTGAGCCCTGAGACCTCCTTGATCACATCCCCAACTGCCAGCTCTAGATGATGATTGGAGCAGTGCCACACAAACAGGCTTGGGAATTTACTACACAACTGGGTAGCAACGCCTGTTCTCTTCCCTAGCATGACTGAAGCCCCATCACATGCAAAAGAAACGAAACACTGACCTAAAAAGTCCTCGTTAAAATCTCTTCCAAGACACTCCATTAACGCCTTTGTGATGTCATCAGCCGTTGTTCCATCCAACTCGATCAGCTCCCAAAAAAACGTTTCGGGCTCAGCATCAGCTAATGCTGAGCGTAGACACACAAGCACCGTTGTACCACTAATAGTGGTAGATTCATCGACCAAAACACAGTTTTCTTTGGTTTTCTGTAATGTCTTTTGCCATTTTTTTCTTCAGCTCATGAGCTATGTGGTCGATGATTTCGCCACAGGTTTTATTGGAGTGCAAAACCCTGCCCACGTTCAGCCCATTCCGTTTCTGTACATTCAAATCAATTGGCATGTCTGTGAATGGCCGGCTATGTTTGCCAATTTTATATGCCGTTCGAAAAACTCTGATAGTGGTGTCTAATTCAGATGTATGCATAGACTGCACTTGATGTTGAATAGTTTCACGTGAAGCAGATGTAAGGATGTCAGCAGCTTTTACATGGGCTTGTGATTCTTTATGTTCTTTGATTTTTTTGTCTTGCAAAAATATTGCACCTGGTCCGTTGTCCAGCAGTCAGGTGCATCGCTTTGCCCGGTGTTGGTGGTGGCAGTTGCGCCAGCAGCAGCTAACGTTAGAGGCTCTGGAGGAGGCGGCGGAGCTAGTGCTAATGCTAATGCACTAGAACTTGGAGCAGGAGGATCAACCAAAGAAAGCTCCCCATCAGACACAATTTCCAACACAGGCACAGCATTCTCTGTATTTGAAGTTTCTTCCGGCGACAACCGCTGTCTTTTTGCACTTTTATTAATCCACGCTAACATTTTAGAAATGCTAATTTGTGACGTGACTTGCTTTCCTTCTCTCGGGGGCGTGCCTGCTCTGTTCTATCACTCTACATAGCCACCCACTGGGTGGGAGTTGCACTGCATAAACACAACACACGTGCATCTAGGTATGTAAATTGTAAAGCATTAAAACATGGTTTTACTAACAGTTTTCGGTATGTTGTTACTTCGGCATTATTATTATTATTATTATTATTATTATTATTTTGAAACGTGTATTACTATTAAATCACGGTCAAATAGGTTAATTTTGACATAGTCGTTTCCACCACAGTATTTACATGGAGAAGATAAGCCCCGCCCCCTCTCCAGCAGGTTCTGTTTGAATGACAGGAGTAAACATCTGACAGCCGCTGTGAAACTCCAGCGGTTAGAGCGATGAGAATGTCCGTTCGGCACCTCATGACGCATCTACTGAGTACCGGGCGGCTGTATATATATATATGGATGTATAATAAGAACGGCGGGAGAGTGTTGAATACTGGCACGGTGCATGAGTACCGGAGTACCGCCAGCATGCCGGTACTGAGCAAGAAGTGCTGGTACTCCATGGGTCAGAACCAGAAGTGCCGGTACTGTGTACCGGTGAGTACCGGCCCAATTCCAGCACTGGTCATAAGTAGGCTATAAATAGATACAAACATAAATAAATGTAGGAATAAAAACATCAATAAATACAGGAATACGTCTTACAGTGTTTTCAGTGAGATTCAGCGTGTGTGCTGCGGCTCAGCTGGAAAGCAGTTGACTCACGACCGCAGGGTCCCTGGTTCAACGACTGGACACTACGTATTTTTTGTTGTTTATAAAAGCTACAGCTAAATGAGATAATGTAGTTAATAAATGTATTCTTTGATATGGTTTAGCCTTTCTCAGGCTACAACATGGTTAAGTTTACGAATATTATTAAGGAATATAAATCCCTCTTTGCAATGTTTAGCAGCCTCCTTAGGATTTTCAATCACAATCATTAAACTGTAATAAATACAATATTGTTAACATGAAAATATGATTTTATGTTCGTTGTTTAGAGTTATTCTAAGGCTTTACTCATTGGGAACTCGGTATGAGATTCAGCACACTGTTGAGATGTCCAATCTGCCTGTTTTACACACTTTGACCAGCAGGGGGTTTGTGTTCAAATGAAGCCCATGATGAAGCCTCATGAGATGAACCCTTTTGCGAACCAATTGGCTGGAAAGCTTCAAAGCTTCATAAGGCTTCATCTCGCCATCACTAGTAAATAGTAGTGATGTTACGTATTGCGCCGAGGCTTCGGAGCGTGTGTCGAGTAATCCCCGAAGCTTTTTGTGAAGCATGTACCGAGGCTTGTATCGTTTTGGGCCAGTGACGTCACCGATGACAAACGAAGCCTCGCTGCCTGTCGATACCACGTGACTGCTCCAGGAAGCGATTCAGATCGGTTGAACCGTTGAACCACTCACAACGCTCATAATAGAGAACCGCAGTGACGCGTCCTAAAACCCGGATGTAAACTTCTTCCGGTTCCTTCGTCAAAAATGCAATGCAATTTCTCCATAGGATTTTGGAAAATAGCTCGAAATAAGGTCTGTGGTTGACACACATTTAAGAGAAGGATCACGTTTTGTTCAGCCGGATAATCTCCACATGTCTCTCCTACTTTTATAATTTTTTAATCATAAATCTAGTCGCCAAAAGTGAAATGCTAACGTTATGCTATAAACGAACTACAAGCCAGTACAGCAGCAGGGTCGCACGACTTCAACGTCACGCCAACTTAAGATCGTTTCAACTGACTTGCACTGAAACTGCACTTTGAACACTTTAAATATATTAACATTTTAAACTGTATACCCCGTTTATCTAGGCCCTTTTTGTTTTATGTATAGGCTACATGTCACACTGTGGGAAACGATATTTCTGGATGTATAACACATGTAGAATTTGTTTACAATAAAGCTGACTTTGACTTCCGCGTGCTTGCATATTTTAACAAAGCTTTTCATTTTAGCCACACTGAATTTAACTAGAAGTCATGGCTGTGTCAATTACCAGTCTGATATCGTTTTACAAAGATGACAAGAAGAATGGAGATAGAGGAGAGAACCACTACAAGTCAGGACACGGGCAGCCTAGATGAAGGTGTGCTTACCGGTGTTGTCAGGGCTAGCATGAGGGACAAGGTTTATAGAGTGTCGGTGAGTAGTTATAGCAAGAGTACCGTTAACCTAGAGTTAATTTATTCACATTAATTCCCATCAACAAATCCATTTTATGTGTCACATGAAATCTTTATTAGGCAAGGCAAGTTTATTTATATAGCACTTTTCAACACATGGCAATTCAAAGTGCTTTACAAAAAATGAAAGACATTAAGAAATGGCATTTAAAATCAGTCATTAAAAAGCAAAGCTAATAAAATAAACATTAAAAGAAAAAATACATGGATAAAAGTTACAGTGCAGTTTAAGATGTGAATAGTTCAATTAAAAGCAGCGGCAAAAAGAAAAGTCTTCAGTCTGGATTTAAAAGTAGTCAGAGTTGCAGCGGACCTGCAGGTTTCTGGGAGTTTGTTCCAGATGTTTGGAGCATAATAACTGAACGCTGCTTCTCCATGTTTAGTTCTGACTCTGGGGACAGAAAGCTGACCAGTCCCTGAAGACCTGAGAGATCGGGATGGTTCATCATTTAGCAGGAGGTCAGAAATGTATTTTGGGCCTAAACCATTCAGTGCTTTATAAACCAGCAGCAGTATTTTGAAATCTATTCTTTGACACACAGGAAGCCAGTGTAAAGACTTCAGAACAGGAGTGATGTGATCCGCTTTCTTAGTGTTAGTGAGGACTCGAGCAGCGGCGTTCTGAATCAGCTGCAGCTTCCTAATAGATGTTTTAGTGAGACCTGTGAAGACACCATTGCAGTAGTCCAGTCTACTGAAGATAACGGGACAAGTTTTTCCAAATCCTGCTGTGACATTAGTCTTTTAATCCTAGATATGTTCTTTAGGTGATAGTAGGCTGATTTAGTAACTGTTTTAATGTGACTGTTGAAACTCAGGTCAGAGTCCATGACTACACCTAGATTTCTGGCTTTATCTGTTGGTTTGAACATTGCAGACTGAAGCTCAGTGCTAACTTTTATACGTTCCACCTTGGCTCCAAAAACCATTACCTCAGTTTTATCTTTGTTTAATTGGAGAAAGTTCTGACACATCCAGTCATTGATTTGTTCAATGCACTTACTCAGTGTTTGAAATGGAGCATAGTCTCCTGGTGAAATGGTTACGTAAATGTGTGTCATCTGCATAGCTATGGTAACTTATTTTGTTGTTCTTCATTATCTGAGCCAGTGGTAGCATGTAGACGTTAAAGAGAAGAGGCCCCAAGATTACAAATTTTACACACCAGAAAACACAGAAATATCCATGAAATAAACATACAGTAGGCTATAATTGGGAAGGCATTACAAATGTAAATATATTTTAAATAATAAAACAATCCCACCACCACAGGTATCTACAGGAGAAGAGGGAATTCTCTCCACAAAATGTGAATGCCCATGTGGAGAATGGAAATGCAGTCATGCGGCTGCATTAGCCATCTTTGCCATCCACACTTTCAGCTGCACTGACTCCCCCTGTCAGTGGAAGAAGCCAAAGGCAGCTAAACGTACGCATTCAGTGGAGGAGCTATTTCCTCCAACCAATAACTCACTCAACCCGCTGACAAGAGAGCCCACCTCCGAAGATCGTGACTGGCTGAGGGACAGACTCGGGGGCAGGTTCTCAGGAGTTTCTTGGCTTCTCTCCCTCGAGCCAGAAGAGGAACACTACAGCTTGGAAACACTTACTGTTCCTGAAATTCTCAAATATGTTGGGCATCAGGGACCTGAGGCAACTGTGGCAAGCATGGCATAGTCTGAGGAGCAACAGAGGGCAATTCAGGCGGCTACCACTGGTCAGCGAACCAACCCAAACTGGCATTTGTTCAGGAAAGGAAGGTTGACTGCCAGCAACGTTGGAGCTGTCCTGAGGTCAAAGCGTGTGACTGCTTCCCTTAGTGCCAGGGTGCTAGGGCAACAACAGACCCTTGGTGGTGTTTTGTCTGTACAGTGGGGGACTATGAATGAATGTGAGGGCGTCAGGGCATTCACCACTGCAACCCAGATGCAGGTCCATGAGTCATGTTTGTGGCTCTCCCAATCAGGAGTGTTGGGGGCATCTCCAGATGGTCTGGTAGGGTCTTCCGCTGTGCTGGAGGTAAAGTGTCCCTACGGAGCCAGGTAAATGACAATTAGTGAAGCATTGCAAATCAAGGGCTTCTGTGTCAGTAAGGAGGGAGAAACATTCAGCCTGCGTGAGGAGCATCCTTACTGGCACCAAGTGCAAGGTCAGCTTCACCTCACTGCAAGAAAGAAGAAGAAATTAAGAAATTGTGAATCGTTTTTAATTTACATTTACTCGCCTTTGCAATGTTGTGGTTGTTAGAGTGTTACCCCCTAAACGCACCAGGAGCGTCTGCGCCGCGTTACGTTGCGGCTGCGCCACGCTGCGACCTCCTCCTGCTACCTCCTCCTGCGACCTAACACACCAGGCGCGTTTCAAAACGTTGCGGAAGCGGAGCGTCGTGTGTGCAGCCTCGCAGTTCTTAATTAACTTTAAAACATTAATATGTAGTTGTTACCTTCCACTCCACAAACTGCAGCGACTAAAAACCAGGCCTTGTCCTTTCTGATGTTGTCCTTGTAGTAAGCATTGGTTACATCGTATACAATGGTGTGTTTCTCCACTTCCATTATGAACACCTCGTCGTCCATTGTGCGTATCGTAGTGGAGGTGTTGTGATGAAGGAGGGGGGTCTGCTAAATTAGTATATACGCGGGATGGGCCTGGCCCGGATGCTCACCTTTCCACTTCCTGCGAGGGGGGGGCTGCCTGTCCGACCTCACCTTACGGCTGCGCCGCGGCAAAAATAGGATTCATCCTAATTTTAGAGAAGCGCTGCACCGAGCCGCTTCTGGGACGCGTCTGAGCCGTAACGCGGCGCATGTGGTGGAATAGCACCCATTGACTAGAGTGGCCGCGATCCTTACGACCGCCGCGGCGCAGCCGTAACGCGGCGCAGACGCTCCTGGTGCGTTTAGGGGGTTAGGCTTCCTGTCAGCTCGTCTGTTGGGAAGATATAAAATATTAGTTTCATGGAAGTCACATCGTCACAAATAAGAGCATTAAGACATACAGTACATAGGCTAAAACAAAACATCTAAAGATATAACCTTGCACTTTGTCTCGTGAACATTTTCACTATTTTGACATTTTTATAGATCAAAATTGAACTAAAGAAATAAAGGTAGATTAATCCATATTGAAAATAGGTGTCAGCTGCTACACTAATTATAATAGTTATATTTCTTAATTAATTAAGATATTACTGTATTGATCCCAATTGGGGAAATGTTTGTGTTGCAGCAGCATAACAAGAAAAACTAAATATAAGTTATTATATATACAAAAGTATGTTAGGGATGGAATATTAAATTGAATATAAATGTAAAATGTACATGTGATGTTACGTCCAAGAGAAGCTATGGAGCAGAGAGTTCTCTGCCAGCCAGAGGTGATTTGTTATTAGTTCAATATGTCAAACTGATTTCCCTGACTACAATCTTTAGTTCCATGGTGAAACGTTATGCTGCTTGTACTAATTAGACTTATCATATAAGCCACACAGGTTTTAATAGGATGTATTCATTATCTTTACTTATGTTGCGATCTTTTCAGCAGTGCCATCTCTAAAACGGCGATACACTACCCATCATTTACATTTCACCGTGACATGGACAACAATGTAACGTCAGCTTACCTCATGGCACGAATCCAGACTCTCCTTTGGAAAACATTGGCCGGGAAACGATAGAACGAGCACGTTTCATGCGAAGACCTGTGGCTGCAACCCGGAGCAAAGCAACAAACCATTGCGTAGCTAACTAGTAGCGCTAGCTTTAGCTAACGTTAGCCAACGAAACGAACTGCCGAGTCAAATTGGAAAACACTGGTAATTAATTGTTCTATAATTTGTAAAACTACGGTGTTAAAAATGACCATTTCAAAAATAGAGCCATATTACCCCTCCTGTACCCGGGCCCGGTGACACGATGGAATCAAGAGAGCTCAGACCCTCACTTATAGAGGTCGGAACATGTCATAAGTATGACCAGATAGAAGCATAAATAAATGTAGAAATAAAAACATCAATAAAAACAGGAATAAATATCTTACAGTGTTTTCAAGGAGATTCAGCGTGTGTGCTGTGGCTCAGCTGGAAAGCAGTTGACTCATAACCGCAGGGTCCCTGGTTCAACGACTGAACAATACGTATTTTTTGTTGTTTATAAAAGCTACAGCTAAATGAGATAATGTAGTTAATAAATGTATTCTTTGATATGGTTTAGCCTTTCTCAGGCTACAACATGGTTAAGTTTATGAATATTATTGAGGAATTCAAATCCCTCTTTGCAATGTTTAGCAGCCTCCTTAGGCTTTTCAATCACAATCATTAAACTGTAATAAATACAATATTGTTAACATGAAAATATGATTTAATGTTCGTTGTTTAGAGTTATTCTAAGGCTTTACTCATTGGGAACTCGGTATGAGATAGAGCACACTGTTGAGATGTCTAATCTGCCTGTTTTACACACTTTGACCAACAGGGGGGTTTGTGTTCAAATGAAGCCCATGATGAAGCCTCATGAGATGAACCCTTTTGCGAACCAATTGGCTGGAAAGCTTCAAAGCTTCATAAGGCTTCATCTCGCCATCACTAGTAAATAGTAAATACACTTAATGAAACCTCTGCATGTGCTTAATCCACTCACCTCTTCTTTTGTCCTTCTTCTTCTTCTTCTTCTTTCGTCTTTATTGGCGGTTGGCAAACCAACTTGTAGGTGCATTACCGCCACCAACTGGACTGGAGTGTGGACAAGAGACTATGCAGAAAACAAGAAACAAAACAAACAAAACAAAGAACCAAAACTCTAGATCATTTTAAATGTATCAATTTCTCTTAGAAACGTAATAATCTCACAATATATATTGCCTGATGTTTCCCCTAACAGCCCTGATAGCGACAAGTCATGGAATGTTGCTTTCTTCAGTGTCTGGAAAAGCACATTTCTCTGAGTACTATATTTCCTGCAAAGCAGTAAAACATGCTCAACAGTTTCTGGCTGGCTGCAGTGTATACACTTTCCGGTTGGATGCTTTCCTATTATATTTAAAGTATGATTGAGACCTGTATGGCCTATTCTCATCCGAGAAATGACATTTTCCTCCCTTCTTTCAAACCCCACCTTCCTTCCATCCCCCACATACCTTTGAATGTTATAAAGATGTGTTCCTGTATCACTAAGGTCCCAATGATCTTGCCATGTTGTTTGTGCATATTTCTGAATGAATGTTTGAACCTCCGCTTTGCTGAGTGGAACTTCTGTCTATGTTCATACTTCTGAGTGTTTGTTTGGCCAGAATATCCACCTGTTCATTACCCTCCACACCAACATGAGCAGGAACCCAGAGGAAACGAGTTGCTATGCCTTTGATTTGCATTTGATATCAAATTAGAAATATTTCATTTATTATGTCCATTCTAGATGAAGATCTGCCTGATCGTATACTCGATAATGCTGAAAAGGCATTTCTCCCATTTCCACCTGCATTGCTGATACTGAAGATGTTTTAAAAGCTCCACTACAAATTCTCAGGGCCTGAGCTTGTAGGACATCCAGCTTTTTAAGGTTTGATTCTGCTGCTGCCATGAACGCTACACACCCATGCTCGAATACAGGTCTCATGAGTGCCCAATATATATTCAGAAGTGATGACCTACTCGCTCCCCACTCCTGCCCCGCCAAACACCGAACTACATTGTTGACCTTTTTACATTTATTTTGATCTTTTCCTGTATGACTGCTCCATGTTAGCTTTCCGTCAAACCAAACACCAAGACATCTTATTGTATTAACCTGTTCAAGAGGTTGCTCTTACAATTGTAACGATATAGGAGCAATGTTATGCCGTTTTGTAAAACAAGTGACCTGCGTCTTAGCTACTGACAGTTTGAATCCCCATTTATTTGTCCATTTCTCCACTTCAACTATTGCAGCTTGTATTTTCTTTCCAACATGTGCTACATTGCGGCCTTTTGCCCACATAGGGGCAATATAGGGAACAATTTAAACAGTGGATTTTGTGATATATCAGCCGGGGTGAGACAAGACAAACCACAAATGGACTACAGAAGGACACAAAAGGACACATGGTACAGTTTATATTATTCTTGGTCTTTTTTCAATAACATATTTCAAAGGTTCTGGATTTGTTTACAAATCTATAAACTAAATACAAAACCAGGATGATATGAAGATCTCATGTCAAAAATAATTGTGATAAATTAGACAGAACTGGCCTGTCTGTGAGCACATTTTATGTTGGTTTGGTTCTTCTGATAAAAGTGTGAATATCTAAATAATATACCAACATATGCTATTGTCATTAGTTGTGTCCCTGTTCTTAAAGCTAAGGCATTGCTAAATTAACAACTCTTGGCTTACAGAGTGGTAACACGAGACCGATTTTTATATATAAAATATAAATGTATTTTAATTTTATAATTTATTTTAAATATTAACAATATAATAAAATAAATGGAAATATATACTAGGGGTCGACCGATTATCGGCCAGGCCGATTATCGGGACCGATATTCCTCATTTGACCGATTATCGGTATCGGCCTTTTTTTTATAAAATTGCCGATAACACTTTGGCTCTGATGCGGCCGTTTCTCTGTCTGCAGTCACCACTCTCTGTACACGAGCAATGTCCCGCCCACAGCGCTATCTGATAGGCTATTACTGAAGTGTCAATCAACAAGATTTTCCGGGCGGGAGCCAGCCATAGAGGCGGGACCTTCTCAGATTACAGGCAGGTGCTAAGAACGCAGACACAGACAGAGGCAAGCAGCAGCGCTGAGCGGCAGAGCCATACATGTGTTTCAAAGGTAAATCAGTTGAAAGTCGAAGTTCAATAAACATCCCAATCCCATATGCTGAAGTTGCAAAAATAGCACGATCTATTGATCCAATTCTATCAGCTTCCCAGTTACACAGTGACGCGGGAAGTCAGTCAGCGTGCAGCGTCTCACAGCGGAACTGTGGTGCGGAGGGGGGGCTGCGAGTGAAGCCTCGCAGTTTTTCAGGTTGATATGTGAAGCTCATTAGCTAATGTATTTAGCAAATGTTTAGAAGTGAGGCTACTAGTCTAACGTTAGGTGTACTGTAATAGCCTCACTTTTAATAGTTTGCAAAACATTAGCTAGCACTAGTGTTTTGCAGTTGCTAGCAGCTTATTGGGATTTTATGCTAGACAGACAGGCATTGGTTTGATATAATAAATTAAGCATTATTGTTAGTTAAGCATGTCAGCTTGCAGCCCCACTTCTTGTCTCTCTCTAACTCATAGCAGAAGGCTGCACTAAAGAGAAAGGGCACAGAGAGGAAACCAGTTGTAAGATGTTTAAAAGTTCATTAAACATAATATATGCTTAAATGCATTTCAAAGAAGTTGTGTTGAGTTGTGTTGGAGTTTGTGTTATTCTACATTTTGACACTATAGATTTTCTGATTTTACTGCAAATGTATATCGGTTCCAAATATCGGTTATCGGTCTCCTTGATTACTAATAATCGATATCGGTATCGGCCTTGAAAAAGCCATATCGGTCGATCCCTAATATATACACCGGCAAATATTTAATATAAATACCTTGTGTGTGTGTGTATAGCTATTGCTTTATCTGATTAATGTTATTTTCATATGAAAGTCCATGATTATAAGTATGCAGTATCATAACTACATCTTTGATGTTTATAAAAAACTAAACCGTTTGAAAATTGGTTGAAAATTGAGCAAGCTATGGTTATTTAAATAGTAAACCATAATGTTATGAATGAGAGAACTCCCTGTAGCAAGATGGCGGCCAAGTGGCAACGTCGGTCTCCATTGGCCAGCAGCGCGGGTGAGTCATCTAGTGTTTATATATATCTATGACCTCCACTGTCAGTACAGGAAGTGACGATTCTGATGAGTTTTCTTCCCGCCCACCGAAGGACTCGTTTGATGGAAGTTTTCAAATTACAATGGAGACTCATCACGGAGGTGATGAGTCCGACCACGGTGCATTTTGGGTCGGCCTTGGTCAAGACCTTTTGACCCCCCCAGCCTGGTTC
This sequence comes from Pseudochaenichthys georgianus, assembly GCF_902827115.2. NCBI lineage: Eukaryota > Metazoa > Chordata > Actinopteri > Perciformes > Channichthyidae > Pseudochaenichthys > Pseudochaenichthys georgianus. The sequence goes on from NW_027262965.1 coordinate 80,750, forward strand.
TCGTAAAAGTTTTTCGCTCAAATGACACCATGGAGATATGTAACGGGAGTTGACAGGGGACTCTGCCCTCCTCACGAGTGCCTATTTTCGGACACTTTTTTTCACTTTTCCCCGGTTTTATTATTTTTTTGGCTATTTCACCCGGTTTCTACATAATAAGTGTCACGATCCGATTTTATTTTGTATTTGCGTGCATTTCCTGTTTGGAAAGTGGCACTGTACTGATAGTGGTGATTTTATTTTGGAATTCTAAGCGTGCACTTCCTGTACTGACAGTGGAGGTGTCCTGAGAGTGGAGGTCTGCACCGGAACTGTCCTGAGAGTGGAGGTCTGCAGGCAGACGCCTCTCCAGCTGCAGCCTGAAGACAAGCTGCAGGGCACAATGACCCTTCTCAGAGAGGAGCAGGAGCTGCAGCCTGAAGACAGTCTGCAGGGCACAGTGACCCTTCTGAGTGAAAATGAGAGAAAAACGTTCTCACTCACCATCCAGTGAATCATTTCAGCAGATTAAGGATGAACTCTGCCAGTTAAAGAAATAATTAAAAACACCAATACAACAACTAAGAGGAGAAGTGACTGTCCTACAGGAGGACAGGCGGACATTCTAAAGAAAGAAATAACAGCAGTAAAAGAGGAGTTGCACCTCAAACATCAAACCACCCTGAGCCTGAAAGAGTAGCTCCAGAGCCTCACAGCCACAGCACTGCAGCGACCCCAACCTGCCACGAGTAACACACAACTCACTGAGCCAAGGCCTCCAACCAGCAGCCTCCTGCTCCAGCAATCATCATCCAGTAAAACCTCACCAAACCCCACATTGAAACCATTCACCAATGGCCCAGCGCCCCAGCATGAGCCACAACCATCTACCAGCTACCAGCCAGACAATATTCCTCCTTCCACAATCAAAATAACAACCGACACAGAAGCGACTGATGCTGAAGTAAAAATTCTTATTGACTCAAATGGAAAATTCTTAGATGAAGAACAACTCTTTCCCGGACAAAAAGTAAAAAAAATATATGGTGCCCAAGAACAGATAATGCACTTGATGTTCTCACAAAGGCCAAACTGGGAGAACCAAGCCACATCATTGTGCACACAGGAACTAACAACCTTCGTATAGAGCAGGGGTGGGGAACCTTTTTCCTCTCAAGGGCCATTTCAATTTTTACAACATCCTTCGAGGGCCGTACAAATTATTGAACTCAACGTCTGCTTAAAAAACTAAAATCACAGCCCATTCATTTCGCCTTTCTTTCATGCTGTGCAAAGAAAAAGCAACCTCTTAATCCAGAGACCAAAACAGAAATATATGGACACAAGATGTGTGCAAATGTATTTAGTTTCATATCCATGTGGACATGATTTAAGTGTGTGGGGGGGGGGGGGGGGTGTCTAACCTCATCTAGGGGGGTTTGGGAGCATGCACCACCAGGAAGATTTGTTTTGAATGATGAAGTTAAAAGCATCAATCTGGTGCACTTTGAGAGCAACATTAATAGATCTATGGATACATCTCTCAACACCCATATGAAACAGAAATGTAAGCAGATTTTTTTCTTTATGGATATTTTACAAATCACTCCCCTTTCAAACTGTATTCTTGTTTAATAATAACTTTTTTTTACTGTCATATAGTATTTTATACCTGTTTACTTTATTCTCTTATTTTTTTAACTATAATAAAGATTTGCCTTTACCTCACTGGTTGTAGAAAAAGCTTCTTATATTCGTTAGCATAGCTAGCTAACCAGATGCTAATAACAACAAAGTTATTGACTGTATGATCAGTATGACAGATGAGCAGATCGCCACTGGGCTAAAGACACAGCCACGCAAAAACTGCAGCATGTGTATGGCTCCTTATGGTTACTGCAATTTGTGAAGTCCCGGCCCGGAGCCGCGTTCTGGTGCTCTCCGTTAGAACTGCGCCCCTGTCAGACGAGACACATACCACGTGATGACACGTTAGGCTCGTGTTGTGTTCAAGGACCCTGACCTTGGCCAGGAAAAACAGGCACTCGCTTGTTAATTATTCTGCGGTCTAGATTTCTTTTCTTTTTTGCGTGTGTTTATAAATTACCTCGAGGGCCGTACCAAATGGTCTCGCGGGCCGTATACGGCCCGGAGGCCGGAGGTTCCCCACCCCTGGTATAGAGCAAGAGAGAGTAGCTGAATCTTTGACGAAAGTGGCGCTAAAGGCTACGCAGAGTTTCCCAAACTCTAAAATAACTGTCTCCACAATCCTGCCCAGAAGAGATTTCCACCCTCTCACTATCCATAGGATCAATTCGGAGATCTCCAGAGGATGTGCTGTAATGCCCAATGTCCACCTGGCACATCACCCCACCCTCAGCATTCACAGCCTCCATGACCACGTTCACCTCCGTAAGGACATTGTAAAAGGCTTTGCTAAGACACTTAAAGATGTGGCCTTAGGATGAAGCCAGGGCGGAGCCTCTGTTAGCCGCGGACGAGCTAGCCAGCATATAACTGGACCACCCCTATCACCACCTGCAAGAGAATATCGCAGATATCCCCTTGGATCAGGCCCCTACCCCCCTCCACCATTATTACCTCACCTTCAGAGCCACCCACCCAGAACCAGAGCCATACAACCAAGACAGGCCAGCACCACTCCAATAAACTCAAGGCCCACACCAGGATATCAGCCCTGCCCCCCGTTTCAGCAACCAGCTCAGAAAAGCTATGCCACTGCACTGAAGACCCCACCAAACATCGACCTGGGAGAGATCACACACCTCCTTAGCCTTATATGCACCAAACTGATGAGTCAGGTCGTATAAGACTTAACTTAACACACACACACACCTGTTTATCTCATTTTTTAAATGTATTTGTATTCTTCACTATGACCACCTCAATGACACCATTCTACATCTCTATGTGGAACATCCAAGGTATACATTCTTCTCTGTTTGGACAGAAATATAGAACAGATTAATTTGAAGAGAACACACAAAATGTAGACATTATTATCCTCCAAGAGACCTGGTGTCGATCTGATTCCAACATCCACTGTCTAAGTTACAAACAAATTCTTCTGCCCTCGATCAAAAACCGAGCCCTCCCACATCTGGATTAAACTATCCAAAAGCATCACATGTACAGAAAATGATTTGTTTTTATGTACAATATATCCTCCGAGTGACTCTCCTTACTACAGCGAGGAAACATTCCCACACCTCCTCACCCAAATCTGCAGATTTCAGGCCCAAGGAAAAGTGTTGATCTGTGGAGACCTCAACGCACGTACTGGAACCCATCCAGACTCAAACTCAGAGAGTGGTAACAAACATATATTTGAACAAAACTTTCCCCGCAACACCACAAATCTCCCTCGCCATAATTCTGACCCTCAGATAAACAAGAATGGGAAAGACCTGCTCCGACTCTGTCAAAGCCTCGGTCTGTACATTGTTAACGGTAGGTTTAGATGCGACTCTTTGGGAAGACCCACCTTCTGCTCGTCTCTTGGCACGAGTACCATAGATTACATGATAACTGATCTGGACCCGCTCTCTCTGTTCATTTATAGTCAAACCTCTAACACCTCTATCGGATCACAGCCTAATTACTGTGTTCATGAAAAGAACAGAAACTAACAGTCCACAATCTGAACCCAATAACCTGTTTAACATTAAAAGAAAATACAAATGGGCTCCAGACAGTGCACAAGAGTTCCAGAAAGCTATTGAAACAAACACATTCAAAGACTCTCAGACAGCTCTCTGGACACCACATATGACCACGATAAAGAAGACATAGACCTGGCAGTTAGAACAATGAACCACATCTTCATGAGAACAGCTCATACATCCCAACTGAAGAAATGCAGCAACAAGCCCCCAAAACAAAAAGAAATCAACTGGTTTGATGAAGAATGCCAACAAAAAAGGAATGAACTTAGGAACATATCGAACCAAAAACATAGAGATCCTAGCAACGCAGACGTACGCCTCCTTTGCTGCAACATGCTCAAACAATACAAACGTACAATCAAAACCAAGAAGGCTCAGTAAACACAAAAACAACCAACAATCATCGAGGATTCTTTAAACACAAACAGATTCTGGGAAAATTGGAAAAATCTAAATAAAAGTAAACACGATGACCCAGTGATACAGAATGGAGACGTCTGGACCGATCACTTCAAACATCTGTAACATTCCTCTCAACTCTGACTCAGAACAAACACAAAGAACTGAACAGCTCAGCAGATTAGAACTGGTCATCAAGGACTCCCAGAACCCTTTGGACTTTCTAATGACTGAACAGGAACTGGTCATCAAGGACTCCCAGAACCCTTTGGACTTTCTAACGACTGAACAGGAACTGGTCATCAAGGACTCCCAGAAGCCTTTAGACTTTCTAACGACTGAACAGGAACTCGTCATCAAGGACTCCCAGAACCCTTTGGACTTTCTAACAACTGAACAGGAACTGGTCATCAAGGACTCCCAGAAGCCTTTGGACTTTCTAACGACTGAACAGGAACTGGTCATCAAGGACTCCCAGAAGCCTTTGGACTTTCTAACGACTGAACAGGAACTGGTCATCAAGGACTCCCAGAACCCTTTGGACTTTCTAACGACCGAACAGGAACTGGTCATCAAGGACTCCCAGAACCCTTTGGACTTTCTAACGACTGAACAGGAACTGGACAAAAAGTTGATTAACCGAAAACCAAAAAAAGCAAGTGGGCTTGACGGCATATTGAACGAGATGCTAAAACACTCGAGTAAAAAGATCAGATTGGCTATACTCAAACTATTCAACTTGATCCTGATTGTAGGGTACTTCCCTGACAGCTGAAATTGTGGTCTCATAACATCAATTTTTAAAAACGGCGATAAATCTGACCCTAATAACTACGGAGGCATTTGTGTGAACAGTAACCTGGGGAAGGTCTTCTGTAGTATTATAAACTCCCGGCTTATAGACTTCCTTACGAAACACAATGTCCTGAGCAAAAGCCAGATTGGGTTCTTACCAAATCACCGCACATCAGACCACATTCACACCCGACACACCTAACCGACTAATATGTTAATCAAAATAAAAGCAAGATATTTGCCTGTTTCATCGATTTCCAAAAAGCATTTGACTCGATTTGGCACGTTGGTCTATTCAACAAACTACTTCAAAGCGGTATAGGGGGAAAAACATTTGACCTAATCAAATCTATGTACACAAACAACATGTGCAGCATCAAGATCGGACACAAGAGAACCACCTTCATTTCTCAAGAACGGGGAGTAAGACAAGGATGCTGTTTATCACCGGCCCTGTTCAACATCTACATTAACAAACTGGCCACCATCTTAGAACAGTCCACAGCACCTGGGCTCACTCTCCACAAGACAGGGATCAGGTTCCTGCTGTGTGCAGATGGTCTCATCCTGTTAAGCCCCACAGAAGAAGGACTTCAACAGAGTTTAAATATACTGGAAGGTGACTGTCAGACCTGGGCCATGGCAGCCAACATCACAAAGACACAAACAATGATATTTCAAAAAAGACCCAGATGTCAGGCAAACAACACTGACTTTACAATTGGGACACAGACAATAGAAAATGTTTCAGAATATAATTATTTAGGCCTGAAAATAAGTTCCACTGGAAGCTTTAATCAAGCTGTGAAGGAACTGAGAGAGAAAGCACGCAGGGCGTTTTATGCAATAAAAAGACAAATCCACATTTTAATTTGGCTTAAATGACTTCAATCAGTAATGCAACCTGTCCTACTCGATGGAAGCGAAGTGTGGGGCCCACACACAAACCAAACATTTGAGAAATGGGAAAACCATCCAATAGAAAATGCTCACAATGAGTTTTGCAAACGCATCCTCCAGGTTCACAGGAGAACAACTAACAACGCCTGCAGAGCGGAATTAGGCACATTTCCATTATTAATACAAATCCAGAAACGATCAATTAAATATTGGCTACATCTAAAAGAAAGTGATCCCCACTCCTACCACCACAAAGCCCTGCAGCACCAAGAGATGAACAAGAGTCCCCTCTCTCAGCTGGTCCTGACACTCTGTTCACAAACCGGTTCACACTGTGATCAGGGCCAGGCTGAGCCCACATCTATTAGAGTCAACCAGACTATAACAACACACACACAGAACTACCTCACTCATTGGAACACTAGATCCAGAACACAAAGTGAAATGCAATGCTATCTGGCCCGAAAGAGACAGTACACTGTGGCAGCCTACCTGAGCACAGTGACTGATGTTACACACAGGAAGGAGCTGACAAAGTACAGACTGAGTGCTCACAGCCTGAGAGAGAGAGAGAGAGAGAGAGAGAGAGGGAGAGAGAGAGAGAGAGAGAGAGAGGGAGAGAGAGAGAGAGGAGAGAGAGACAGAGAGAGAGAGACAGAGAGAGAGAGAGAGAGAGAGAGAGGAGAGAGAGAGAGAGAGGGAGAGAGAGACTGGGCCATATCTCTGTAGATAAATAAAGAACTACGACAGATGTGTAATATTTACAATGCATTCATGTGATGACTTTCAAAGAGTAAAGCAAGCACTGCTGAATAAAGTATGATTGATCTTTTACGAAACGTTTTTTTTCATGTGGAATGCAGTTGGAGGTCAACCAATCACAAAGCTTGAGGCAACGCGGAACAATAGCTGAGGATTCTGGGTAGTGTAGTGTCTTCGGCCATCCTAAACTGAACACATATTTGTTTCTCCGAATCGAAGGGGGAAATTACAAAAGCATTGCACACAATTTAAACCAATCAATGTTGTGTACTCAACAAGGATAATCTGGTGTTTTTGAGTTGATGAGTAGTGCAGATAGCACTGTAAAATCAATCGACAGTAAAGAGAATACTTACTTCCGGGTGTAAAATCCGGCGTTATCCAATGGGAATGGACGCTCACATTGCTCTCTGTAATACAATAAAGGGGACAGGATCAAATCGGAATATAATGTTCTTTTAAAAAACGTTAACTAAAGGGAACAATCTATTGGACACAGCTGAAGCTCTGGCCTTCCTTAAAAACAAACTAATGTAATAAAAATCACAGTTGTATTACCCACAATGCACTGTTTTTTGAGAACAACAATTCGTAACTAATGCACCATAATACATTATGACGAAAAATACAAATAATTATGAATACAAATAAAATAAAAGAAGCCTCCCGCGAGTTACTACAAGCTATAAAGTAGATTTTAAAAACGTTTTATAGAATAAAAGCTCACTGCAGGACGTTGTAGAAATGCGTGTGTGCACCACGACAAGGGAGCCTCATTCACTTTACATTGGGGTTGTTTGCGTGGTGCCGACACGTAAATGTAACAAAGTTCGTGAGTCCACCACGCAATGCGGTGTTAAGGAGTCGTGGTGGAGTCACGCATTCTGGTGAGATCAGGTAGTGTGTGTAGTCCGTTGCTGTTCAATATAATGATGCATGACATCTTTAATCAAGTTCATCCAAGTGTGGGGAAATATTTGTCTGCAGATGATGGGGCTTTGTGGGCAAAAGGCCGCAATGTAGCACATGTTGGAAAGAAAATACAAGCTGCAATAGTTGAAGTGGAGAATTGGACAAATAAATGGGGATTCAAACTGTCAGTAGCTAAGACGCAGGTCACTTGTTTTACAAAACGGCATAACATTGCTCCTATATCGTTAAAATGGTATGAGCAACCTCTTGAACAGGTTAATACAATAAGATTTCTTGGTGTTTGGTTTGACGGAAAGCTAACATGGAGCAGTCATATAGGAAAAGACCAAAATAAATGTAAAAAGATCAACAATGTACTTCGTGTTTGGCGGGGCAGGAGTGGGGAGCGAGTAGGTCATCACTTCTGAATATATATTGGGCACTCATGAGACCTGTATTCGATTATGGGTGTGTAGCGTTCATGGCAGCAGCAGAATCTAACCTTAAAAAGCTGGATGTCCTTGATGTCCTGATGATCTTCATCTATATGCCTTTAAGGATAAGAAGAGTGAAGTTAATGTTGGCATTATGGGTAAACCTTCAGGGGCACAGTGATAGTCATCCTGCGAAAAGCATCTTGAAAGACTGCTGGGAGCACAATGAGTCACATTTAACAAGTGCTGGATGGATTGGCGATGTTAAAGCAGCAAGTATAGGTTTGAATCAAATACAGTATTGCCCCACAGCTCCAATCTCGTCCATTCCACCCTGGTTGTTCCCATTGCCAAGTGCAGACCTCAATATACGAGAGGAGTTAAAGGAAAGGAAAGAACTACCAGTATGGCGCATAGTCCAGAATCACTTTGCAAGATATCACTCAGACTCAACAATCATATTTACAGATGGCTCCAAAGATCCAGAGGCAGGGCGTGCAGGGGCAGCAGTGTATATCCCAGTGAGTAATACACATATAGAGAAAAGGGTAACAGACCATGTGTCAGTATACACTACAGAGTTGTTGGCATTGGTGCTGTCATTGAAATGGATAGAGGAGAAAGAAATACATAACAGTGTAATTGCATCTGACAGCTTTTCAGCATTATCGAGTATACGATCAGGCAGATCTTCATCTAGAATGGACATAATAAATGAAATATTTCTAATTTTATATCAAATGCAAATCAAAGGCATAGCAACTCGTTTCCTCTGGGTTCCTGCTCATGTTGGTGTGGATGGTAATGAACAGCTGGAGATTCTGGCCAAACACTCAGAAGTATGAACATAGACATATAAGTTCCACTCAGCAAAGCGGAGGTTCAAACATTCATTCAGAAATATGCACAAACAACATGGCAAGATCATTGGGACCTTAGTGATACAGGAAGACATCTTTATACAATTCAAAGGTATGTGGGGGGTGGAAGGAAGGTGGGGTTTGAAAGAAGGGAGGAAAATGTCATTTCTCGGATGAGAATAGGTCATACAGGTCTCAATCATACTTTAAGTATAATAGGAAAGCATCCAACCGGAAAGTGTATACACTGCAGCCAGCCAGAAACTGTTGAGCATGTTTTACTGCTCTGCAGGAAATATAGTACTCAGAGAAATGTGCTTTTCCAGACACTGAAGAAAGCAACATTCCATGACTTGTCGCTATCAGGGCTGTTAGGGAAAACATCAGGCAATATATATTGTGAGATTATTACGTTTCTAAGAGAAATTGATACATTTAAAATAATCTAGAGTTTTGGTTCTTTGTTTTGTTTCTTGTTTTCTGCATAGTCTCTTGTCCACACTCCAGTCCAGTTGGTGGCGGTAATGCACCTACAAGTTGGTTTGCCAACCGCCAATAAACACGGAAGAAGAAGAAGACGAAAACGAGAGAAGAAGACGGACAAAAGAAGAGGTGAGTGGATTAAGCACATGTAGAGGTTTCATTAAGTGTATTTACTATGTACACCTCTTAATTTACAGTTAATCACGAATCAGAAGTTATCTTATTTAACACAACAGCTATAATCTTGGAAGAAAGAAACTCACAAAAAAACCTTCCAGTTCGGCTCTGGGGGAGTAACAGTTGATTTGTAATGCTCAGCTGACTTTATGCTAGTTATTTATTACACCAGTTGTCTTTAAGACGGTTTGAGTTGTTGTGTTGGTGCTCTTTACTATAGATATGGTTTTAAATGTATGCTCTAACTAGCTTATTAGCATCGTCATTCACCGCAACGTAGCATTTTTCCCATTGAAATGAATGGGGTTCTTCAGTTAGCAGCTAACGCTAAGCTAAGCGACGGTTTAGCTCATTAGATAAATAGATATACTTTATTTAAATAATGATTTATCTTAAACTGGGAAATGAATGTGTCACAGCAGAAGTGTTTTCAGGCATTACACGAGTTAAACATATTTAAAAGATGCAATAAGATAATAAAAATGAAGCATTGGCAGCAAGTATACACACAGGACACATATCACTAGAGTATCTAAAGAATACACAATATACAGAAAACACTGTATACATGGAGTACATTAAACAGTCTCTCTAGCTAATGTTTGCTTTCTGTGTTAACTTAGTGATAGTTACACACGGATAGCGTTATAACCGTGGTTCAAACAACCATTAATGTCACTTTCTATGTGAATAAAGTCATTTTAATGAAATAAAAGTGAACAAACTGTGAGCTGTAAATTAGAATGTAAGTTGCTACACAGATTATGATGAATTATATCTAAATATTTGTATTATATTAATAATAATTAACACAGAAAACCAACTTCTTATCGTAATGGTTAAAGTAATGTGCATGTAACGTTAATAACTATCTGACCTTTCTATCATGTTCTCCTCTGCTTAGCATCACATTGACCAAATGGATCCATTTGGACCATGTTTACGTCACAGCAGCATAGATGAGACAAGGCACTGCACATGGTGTGATAAAACACTACATAGAATCATCTAGAAATAGAACATATCATTGAATAAACTCTTTGAATTCCTCCTCTTCACTCCTGACAGTTTATGATGAATTATATCTAAATATTTGTATTATATTAATAATGAAGCAGCTCTGTGGTCTTCATCAGGACAGCTGATGAGCAGCATGGAGGAGAAGAAAGAGACCCCTGGAGCTCAGGTCAGTGTGCACTTCATCACAATATATTCCTAATTCCAGCGTTTCCGCCAGGCGGGCGTCTTGCCTTCATTTGACGCCCTTATTCAGCTCGGAACGCCATCTACTAGGGGTGTAACTGCCCTGGGCCATCTAGTATTGAGCAATGAAGCCTCACCTGCTGGTTGCCCGATCGGGCAATCTATTATGCCAGTATCATGAAATTATTCGGTGCGGGCCCTTCGGTGCGGGACATGTGTGTTCCGCACGAATATAATGTTAAACGAAAAAAATTGAGAACGTGAATAACCTTTTTGGAAGTAATCTCAGGTGCTGCGTCGCAGTGTTCGAGTAGCATGTTCCTGCAGCCCATGCTCCGGGCGGGGCTGCAGGAACGCAGCGTTCAGTGCAATTTCAACGCGCCATAGAGCGACTAAGTCATTTCATTGGATGAGAGGCATACTATGAGAGCTGGTCACAGGGATGCGTTCAAATTTAAACAGTAATTTGAGGATCTGTCGAACGCAGATAAAGTTGAGCTCGAAAATACTCTAGCATTATTGAAGTCTCCGCAGGGCTCAACGCTAACTTTTAAAAGTGGTTGCCAGGCTGGCAACCAGGCATCAGCTTTTTGTTGCCAGAACTGAAAATACGGTTGCCATTTTTAGACACCTTATATTTTAAATATTGAAGATACTAACTTTATACATCAACTTAATAATGAACATGTGACACCAAAGAGTGTTCAAATGCTTTACAATAAGCAATTAACACAATTATTTGAAACTTAAGTGGTAGCAAACTTGTCCACCCTCAATGGCTGGTATACTAAATACCAGTAGTGCAGCTGTGGTCATGTTCTTCGCAGATCCCCCAAAAATGAATTGAGCAAATCACTAGTTTCGTCATCCGTTGTCTCCCTTTCAAATTTGGGTTTTCCTGACCTCTGTGCTGACCCTCACCATAGAGCCGTGGGCCCTTCAGCATTGAAGTCTTGATTGGCCAGACTAATGCATCTCTAATGTTAAATAAATTAAAATCATTCACAGTTAAGAATTAGATATTAATTATTAATGCTGTAAATTACCTTTAATATGTCTAACTATATTAAAATGTGTTACCTTTTTATAGAAGTGATTATAATGTTATGCCAATATTTTCCTATGGTAAAGTTTCGTTTTGCACTTTTATTTTGGTAGTAATAAGATCGGGACTCTTATTTTGAAGGAACTTTTTACCGGAAGTGAATGGACAATATTCCTCTTTGCTTTTCGTTCGGGTTCATCTTGCGCTTTATCAGTTGAATCACTTTGAACATTCGTTTGAGATGTTGACGGGTTGGCTGAACTTTTTACCCCACAGTCAAACAACTTACCTTGCTTCGCCATTTTTCGTAAAAACAAACACACGGCGCACCGCGCACGCGAGTAAACGTGCATCACTTTCTGGCTCCGTAATCACCAGTGGTGTAGTGGAGATTTTTTTACTGGGGGGGACGCTATTTTAAATTAGGTCATCCCAAACAAGTGCGCACGCGCGCAGTGCACTCACAAAACGGGAAGACAGGTCCACAGAAACTACCGGTATGCTTTGTCCTACTTTACTTACTGTACTGCAAAAAGTAGACGGCGCTGTGCTCAACAGACACACACAGACTCAAAACCATGGACACACTGGCACATACGTTACATAAACAATGTATAGGCCTAAATTGCATAAACTACAGTATTGCAACTAAGCAGACAGCGCTGCTTTTCTCTCTCTCTATCTCCACTTTCGAAATCTATTTAAAACTCATAACAAACAAACAAAATTCCCAAAGTTGTCCTGAAATTAACTTATTAAATAAACAAAACGAAAAATATATATAGCCTACTAATGCAAACATTGAATCTGGACTGGAAATTATTCTGATTAGGCCTAGCCTACATTGCAAATAAGCAGACAGCGCTGCTTTTTTCACACACACACACACACACACACACACCTTGCGTTTTGAAGACTGATACATCAGATATGGATGAACAAACTTTGCAGCCCAGTTTCCCAGCTTTGCAGTCTATCCACGGGTATGTCTCTTGTTTCCTCCGCCACATCTCCTCCGTCCATACCTCTGGGAAAGGTGAGCTTGAGCTAGCCAGGGGAACGTTGCTAGCGCAGCTAACGTGCACGTTAGCTAGCATTATCCACGTCTTTAGGCGGCTCTTCTGATGATGTACTGTAGTACTAGTAGCAGCTTCACTTGTAGCTTCGGTGCTGCTAGACTCTTTCTTCTTGTGAATTATATTCTTTTTAGAAAAGAAGTCAAGTAAAAAATGTTGTCCTGCCATTATAGAGCTTTTTCGTTAGCGTTCTTGAGGGAAAGAGCTGCCGCAAAATCGGCGGGCGGTAAACTGGCCGTGGGTGTGTCACTGACACACCCCCAGCTCGCCGCGGGGTCACGAGCCTGATGACTAATCATAATTCTTTAAGGAAATCGTTTTTATTATTTTTTATTAATTACTGTGAAATGTATTATGTTTTTGTCATTATTACAACAAATACACACTTGCAACTGATAAGACTGGCAATGATTTTATATTTATTAGACTATTACAAAAAAGATCATGCTCCAAATAAGTGGGGGTACGGCGTACCCCCGCGTCCAACGCCCACTACACCACTGGTAATCACACCAATTCACGTGCAATTTAAGTATCAGGTTCCGACTGGTCACAACAATAATTAAATATCACTCTTAATACAACAAATAATTAACATTAATCTATTTTGGGGTTCACTTTTAGCTGTTTGCTGTCCTTATTTATTTATGTTTAAAAACTGCCACTGATGGCAACCAAAGGCCAAGAAGTTTTTTTTCCAATGGCAACCGTTACTGCCGAGCCCTGCTCTACTATATTTGGCAAAGCTAAAAAAAAAGAGAGATGAATCATACTGAATACATATTTACTGTGAATGTATGCAAAAATGTATATATATATATGGCACGTTGTCACCACCCGATCTGCAGCCCTGCCCTATCTGCAGTGCGCATGTGCGAGAAGGTCCACCATATTTGACAACTCCATACGGCAACTCTAATAGGACATTTGACGTCTAGACGGCTTCCCGATTTGCATCGTGCATGCGCGAGTCATAAACCTCTCAAATATCTTTATTAAAATATTAAAATATTTTGTTATTTGAAATAAAATGAAGGACATTCACAGTTAATGTAATTAGATATAAATTATGAATGCCATACATATTGCATACATTCAGTCAATATTTCTTCAGTATTTATGATAGCTGTCCAACAGAAGTTACATCCATTTCTCACTTATTCTGACAATGTACTTAACCCAATAAAATGACCCAATAAAAGGAGTTGTTCAATAATAGTGAAGTCACGTTGTAATAACAATAACTCATCTCTCTCGAGTTTTCTTTTTGAGCTTTGCTAAAAGCCACTGTGTCAAGTGTCCATCTTGGGTTGCTGCCCGGAGTTGTCCAATATGGCGGACCATCTCGCACATGCGCACTGCAGATCGGGCAGGGCTGCAGATCGGGTAGTGACACACATTGAAGATGACGTCACGGCTCCGCCTACACTGCGTTACTATTGTTACTGCCCCAGTTCCTAAACTGTATTGGAAACGCAGCATAAAGTGAGCCTGGCCTACCAAGGCCTAACTATACCGTACTAAGCCGTGCGACGCCATGCAGTGGAAATGCGTTCCAAACAGTTATTTACATGCAAGAAATTACTCAACTGTTGAAAAACTACTTTTTGAATGATTGTACCTAGAAAAGGGAGGTTTGATATGGGGCTGTAATTGTTCATTACTGAAGCGTCTAGATTATTCTTTTTTTTTTAAGAGCGGTTTAATGACTGCAGTTTTCAGAGCCTGTGGAAAAACACCTGAGTGAAGAGACTTGTTTACTATTACCTCATTCACACCAACGCAACTCCGGTTCAAGCTCCGTGCTAGAGCTTTTCAGGTTCAAAACCGGTTCTTCGGTTTAGCTCTGGCTCTTTTCACACCGCCCAGAGTCCGACTGGTGCTGCGTCATCGTTTGCGTCATGACGTAACCGTTTGCGTGCCTGCTACATAAAGCCAAACCGCGCGGAAACCCCTCACAGCTCACACCGACAACAACAACAATGGCCGATTGTGCTCCAGCTTCCGCTGTACCTCTTCGGAAGACCAGATTCCCAGTAGGTAGCTGGTCTCTCCAGTGGTCCACTGCTGCTTGTTAAGATTCTCCATCGTTGTGTACAAACTGGATACAACGCCGGCTTTTTGTTGTTGTTCAGGAGTTGATCCCGCCCCCGCCTCGATGTAAGCGTGACCTATGCAGTGCTTTTGCTCTCGCCGGACATTTTTTGCTGCTTGAAACTAACCGGATTCCGGAGCGAAGAGGCTGCTCCACTGCGGTGTGAACAGGAAAACCCGGTGCTTTTCAAGCTCCAGCTCCGAACCGGCCCTGAAACACCGTTGGTGTGAATGAGGTATATGTGAAGTAGATCTGAGGCCATGCAAGGAAAAACATCTTGGAAAAACCCTGTTGGAATAATATCAAGGCAGCAGGAGGAGGATTTCAGAAGTTGAATAATGTCCTCCAGGTTTTTATCATTAATCTGATGGAACTGTGTCATGGTGTTTGTATTGATGTTAGGTGGACACAGGGACAACACATCTGTTGTACCTGATGCAGAGGCACTGACTGCTGGTCTGATTTTCTGAATGGGGGGGATACTGACACCGTGGGGTTAGTCTGTCGACGGTAGCAAACAAGGCACGTCCGTTGTTTTTGTTTTTGGCAATGATGTCAGAGAAGAAAGACTGTCGTGCAATTTACAATTCCAAATGATAAAAGCCAAGTCTCTCTTTATAGATTTCAAAGTGAACCTGGAGATTTGTTTTTCTCCACCTACGTTCAGCTTTTCAACACTCTCTTTTTTCTGTTCTCACGGTCATGGCCTTTCTCCATGGAGATATTTTCTTGCCAGTCACTTCCTTTACCTTAGTTGGAGCAATGGCATCTATAACATTTTTTATTTTTGAATTAAAATGATCTACTAGCTCATTTACTGAGATGTTAGCAGGGGCAAGTGTGGAAGAAACATCCTGAGTAAACATTTCCCTAGTGTTTTCAGTTAAATATCACTTTGTGGTTATCTCTTTTTGAACATTTGTGTGAACAGAAATAGAACTCTCAAAGGAATGATCAGAGAGCGCAACTTCAGTCACCACAACCTCAGAGATATTCAGACCCTTTGAGATCATTAAGTCCAGAGTGTGCCCCTTATTGTGCGTGGGCTCCGTCACATGCTGAGTCTGAAATATCGATACTTTCTCGGAAAACTAAATATCGATATATATCGCAGGATCGATTAAATTGCTAATTGTGAGCGGGATGAAAGATACGAATTAAAGAGGTTGGTGAATTCTATAGAAACATTTAAGTTGAGTATTTTTTGCAATAAGATGTTGTGATTAACAGTGTCAAAAGCTTTCCGTAAGTCAAGAAACACAGCCCCCGCAACCCCACCCCTGTCCATTGATGCCTTAACTTTCTCCACGAAGAAGCATGTCGCTGTTTCTGTTGAGTGATTAGCCCTGTATCCAAATTGCATTGGATGCAGTGGAAAGGAGCTGTTGTTGAGATGATTGATGATTTGTTTGGCAATCAATTCAAATACCTTGGATACTATGGGTAAGATACTGATGGGCCTATAGTTGGATGTCATGAGAGGGTCCCCACCATAGTTATCAAGAACACAAAACAGTTCTTTAGCCCCTCTGTCCTGGGGGTTGTCAACATGGATGTTAAAATCACCAACAATGACTAGACGGTCAAAGTCAAAACACACTATAGACAGCAGTTCAGTAAAGTCATCAAAAGAAGCTAAGAGCACAGCTGAACTCCCGCAGCCCTGGGGCCCCTACATTGGTTGTGATGGCAGATGACGGGGTTTGGTCAAGTTGCTCTCTACTGGTGAGGAAAGCGGCATACCACTAAATTAGGTATGGATTTACTTCCATTTTGGCCATTCTTGACACCAAGATGTCTGCTTGTATTGTGTTGCTGCTGAGAAGTCTAGGAAGAGGGCTCTTGCATAGGTGTGGGGTTTATCTAAATGTTTAGTGATGATGTGAACCAGAGCAGCAACAGTACCACCCCCTTGCTTATAGGCAAATGGTATGGATCAAGTATGTCTTGTCCGTCACAATAGGTTTAGCTGAAGAGGTCATTCCTGTCACGGTTCTCATGGTGTCCCACACTTTTTTGGGGTCTTTGCCTTTTAAAAGCATTTCCCAAAAGCTTTCTGTGTGTTTTGATTCCCTCAATTAGACTTTCAGTTCTCTCTCTGTCTGTTCAAGTGCTCCATAGTCTTTGTTTTTGAAAGCTATTTTCCTGGTTTTTTTAACTTATTGTAATGTCCTTAGTCACTTATGATGTATTACTTGGATATATTTGTATTTCTTTAGTGGGAACACAGAAGTTAATATAGTCTTTGGTAACAGTAGTTATTTCATCTAGGTGAACCTTCCTGAAAAATGACCCAATCTGTCCAATCAAAACAGGCTTTCAACTGTTCCCTACTTTCATTTGTCCAAGTCCTTATTACTTTCTTTTCTAGTTGACTTCCCTTCAGTTTGGTCTTATACACTGGTATCCTATTCACAACATTATGATCAGAGTTCAGTATTGGTGGTCTGTATTTAGACACATAGGCTCCTTCATCATTAACAAAGCATTTGTCCAGGATATTGTCTTTCCTGCTGTGATCCCTAACATACTGCTGGAACCCAGGTAACACAGTCTCCAGGCGACATTGCTTCATGTCCCGAGCACTATTGCCGGTGCATCGGGGTGGCTGAGTTGCAGCTCGTGAACACAGTGTCCTCTGCCGCTGGGAGGCACGTAAACAACAAACGGTAAAATACAACCAAATTCTCTAGGCAGATAAAAGGGTCTTGACGTCATGCCGAGAATTTCTACGTTGGGATTGCAGGTTTTAAATTTTACTGAGTATGGTCCGCACCACAGATCATTAATATACACACAAATACCGCCCCTCTGGTTTTCCCCGAGTTCACATCCCTGTCTGCTCGAACAAGGGCGAGTCCGGGTACTTCAAAGAGAGATTCAGGCATCGTAGATTGGAGCCAACTTTCCGTGAAACACAATAAAGAGGCCTCGAGAAATTCATGACAGTACCTTGTGTATGTCCTTAGTGTGTCCACGTTGTTGCTCAATGAGCGCAGGTTTGTGAGAATGATGGATGGAAGTGGTGGCCGGCTGAATCTCCGCCGTATTCTGAACGCCTCCCCTCCTTCCTCGTCTCTTTTTCCTGGTGTTTCTAAGCGGCTCCCGAGGGATTTCATCCAATAATGAAGAGCACAGATGACTTGGTGTATTCGTAGGAGGCCGATCGCATTGTAGCTCTAGCATAGCCTCGCGGCTGTAGCAGCGCAGAGGCCGGGGCTCCTCGCCATACCTGTTTGTGCTGTCACTCAGGTGTAGGGCTGTGCGATTATGGCAAAAATCATAATCACGATTATTTGGGTCAATAATTGATATCACGATTATTTGGACGATTATTCATTGACCATTTATTGAACTTTAAAACAAATAATATTTTACCAATAAACAAGATCAACAAATATGTTGGAGCGCACTTCCAAAACCATACTAAACATATATTAATATGATAAATAAAAATAAATGAGACCAAAATAAATTAAATCAAATATGATGCAGTGCACTGTCACAACCTACTGAAAACTCCTTAACATATAGCCAACATTTTGGTAAAACATATTCAACATATTCCACTCAGTTAAACGTTGAAGGCTGGCCAACCCTCATGGTCCAGAAGTAACAGGAAATAAATGTTGAACTACAATTTAAGACCAAATAAAAATGTTTAGGCCACCATGGCAAATGCTGGTAGGGCTGCTCATGTCATCTCTTAAAGATTTTTTGCAAGAAACATCAGCCTGTTTACATGGTCTGGTTTCAGAGATGAGCGCAGGCAGGTAACAAGCCACCTATACTGAAGACCCTCAGCCACGCCCCGACACATGGGGTGACGCCGGCCAATCACAAAGCTTTGATGCGTTCAAGTGCATTATTCTAAGATTATGTTTTGGACATTAACGATAAAACAGAATATTGTTGTTCTATTTTTAGACACATCTCGCGATTGACTGGTTGGGCACCCCTCGGCTAGACCATAGGTCTGTTGTGGTGGCAAAGTAGTCAGCTGAAGCCACATCTCTCTCAACTTCCCGACGGCATTTTTCATATAGTGCAGGCAGCGCAGACCTGCTGAAATAATACCGAGACGGCATCGCGTAACGCTTGTCCAACGTGTTGACAAGTTGCTTAAAGCCCTGGTTGCTAACAGTGCTAACTAGGCACATATCTTTAGCGATGTGAAATGTAATGGCAAAGTACTTGTAAATAGTGGACATAGTTTTACCCTTCTTTTTAACGAGTTGCTGCTCTTGTTCTGACATCTCCGCTCGCGCTGAACACTCACAACACATGTCACTCCCACGTGGCCGAGTGGGCTTTTAGGGAGGGGCGAAGGCGCACCCAGCAAAATAATCGTATTTTGTCAATTATGCTGTTTTCATAATCGTCGCAAGCCATAATCGTAATCGCGATTAAAATACGATTAATTGCACAGCCCTACTCAGGTGTGTCTTGGAAAGTTGAATGGCCAGACATGGTCTGCAGAAGGCAAATGTAATCCACAGGATCAAAAGCATGGTCTCTCAAAATTATGTTTCATACAGACACGACACAGTTTAGACAATAATTAGACAAAAAAACAAAACACAAGAGGAACGGAGCATACTGAGACTCGCAGTGACAGGATGCCGTCTCCCTCTGTCTCCTGTATACCAGAGGTGGGAGTAAGTCATACATGTGCAAGTCTCAAGTTACTGGGGTGAGAGTCAAGCAAGTCAAGTCCTACGAAATCCTGATGAATAACCCCAGTTTAAATCAGTTAAAAGACAGTGGTTATGAAACTAGAGTTTTATTTTCAACATTAACAACAATGGAGAGTGGGGCTCTGACATCATAAAACAGGTAATAGGGGGAATAATTGGGCAGGCGTGTGTGTGTGTGTGTGTGTGTGTGTGTGTGTGTGTGTGTGTGTGTGTGTGTGTGTGTGTGTGTGTGTGTGTGTGTGTGTGTGTATGTGTGTCTCTATTTTCCTCCTTACCCAAATCTCTAAAAAAGGGGCTGCAACGGATCTGATACAGACTGATACAGATTTGAACACTTTACTGACGTCAGTAAAGTGGTGCTACGGCTATTGGTAACTTCTCCACCTATCAGGGGAATGAGAGGCTGGGCCACGGCCGGCCATTGCCGCTCGAAAGCGCTGGAGACGCTGTAGAACATATGCCAGGCCTGTAAGTGGCGCTGTAGTCTGCAACAAAAGCAGCGAAGAAGACTTCCCTTGCATGGTTGCCATAGTTGCCCTTCTGTTTATTCTCCGCTGTGGCTCTTGTTCTATAGTTGTATGTATTGATTTAAATTGACATGCATCCGCTAAGAAAAATAGTCCGTTGTTACCGTTTGAACTAACGTAGGAACGGCAGGAACTGCTTCGATAGCGTTTTTTGAGGAGCTTTTTGATTACAGATTTGAAAACATCGCTCCTTGCTTTAAAAGTAGCACAATTCATTATGTCAAACCTTGGAAAGTATCTAGATATCCCTGCCCTAATGCCAAAGGAACTGCACACTGAATATGTGTCGCCGTTTGATGTCTATGTATGGACCGCTGCGTAAAAAGGAGGGTTTCTGCCCCGTTACTTCTCTTCTTACTTCTATAAGAATAAAACACGGTGGACGGAGATCTCTTTTTCTCCCCGCTGCAGCCCAGCAGACTTCCCTTGCATGGTTGCCATAGTTGCCCTTCTGTTTATTCTCCGCTGTGGCTCTTTTTCTATAGTTGTATGTATTGATTTAAATTGACATGCATCCGCTAAGAAAAATAGTCCGTTGTTACCGTTTGAACTAACGTAGGCAACGGCAGGAACTGCTTCGATAGCGTCTTTTTGAGGAGCTTTTTGATTACAGATTTGAAAACATCGCTCCTTGCTTTAAAAGTAGCACAATTCATTATGTCAAACCTTGGAAAGTATCTAGATATCCCTGCCCTAATGCCAAAGGAACTGCACACTGAATATGTGTCGCCGTTTGATGTCTATGTATGGACCGCTGCGTAAAAAGGAGGGTTTCTGCCCCGTTACTTCTCTTCTTACTTCTATAAGAATAAAACACGGTGGACGGAGATCTCTTTTTCTCCCCGCTGCAGCCCAGCAGCTGATCTCAGAGCATGCTCCTCTCTCCTGAAGGGGGCGTGGTCAGCTGCAGGGGGGCGTGGTCAGCTGCTGCTCACAGAATCAGCCCCCTGCAAAAACAGCGCTGGAAAGAGCAAATAGAGCGAAATGAGGCGTGTCTAAAATGCAGGATCTTTTTGGTATTTTGAAAAAGATACTATATTTATATACTTAATATGGGTATGGCCCTACAATATATTGTTCAAATATAGCATGATAGGTCCACTTTAAGTGAGTTTTTATTGTGTTAACGTGTGTATTTATGCTTTTTAGATTGACTTTCTCTCTTTCTCTGTCTGTCTGTTCTAGAAACCGAAAGGAAGAGAGAGACGTCACAGCTGTCAGCAATGTGACAAATCCTTTACAATATCTGGAAATTTAAAGCGCCACCTGCGTATTCACACAGGAGAAAAACCGTACAGCTGTGAAGAGTGTGGGACAACTTTCACTACATCAGGTCATCTCAAATCACATCAACGTATTCACACGGGAGAAAAACCTTACAGCTGTGAAGAGTGTGGGACAACTTTCACTACATCAAGTGATCTCAAATCACATCAAGTAGTCATACAGGAGAAAAACCTTACAGCTGTGAAGAGTGTGGGACAACTTTCACTAAATCAAGTGATCTCAAATCACATCAACGTATTCACACTGGAGAAAAACCTTACAGCTGTGAAGAGTGTGGGAGAACTTTCACTAGATCAGGTACTCTCAAATCCCATCAACGTATTCATACAGGAGAAAAACCGTACTGGTGTGAAGAGTGTGGGAAAACGTTCACTCAATCAAGTGCTCTCAAAATACATCAACGTATTCACACTGGAGAAAAACCTTACAGCTGTGAAGAGTGTGGGACAACTTTCACTCAATCAAGTGCTCTAGAATCACATCACCGTATTCACACTGGAGAAAAACCGTACTGGTGTGAAGAGTGTGCGACAACTTTCACTCAATCAGGTGCTCTCAAAGCACATCAACGTATTCATACAGGAGAAAAACCTTACAGCTGTGAAGAGTGTGGGACAACTTTCACTAGATCAGGTGATCTCAAAACACATCAACGTATTCACACTGGAGAAAAACCTTACAGCTGTGAAGACTGTGGGACAACTTTCACTAGATCAGGTACTCTCAAATCCCATCAACGTATTCATACAGGAGAAAAACCGTACTGGTGTGAAGAGTGTGGGAAAACGTTCACTCAACCAAGTGCTCTCAAAAGACATCTTCGTGTTCACTCAGGAGAAAAACCATAGTGGTTTTAAGAGTGTCGGAGCCGCATTTAAGCATATTTTGTATTTTTGTTTTTTAGTTTACAATAAACAATTCCCATCTATTAGCCTTGTGTTGGGTAATCCTTTTTTCCATTACAGATCCCATCCCAACAGCGCCATTTGTTGACGTAACGTCAGAAATGACAGGGATAATATTCACTGTTCCTTTAAGTTTCGTTTTTTGGCTGGCCGACAGCTGTTTCAAACAGCTGACATTATTGCAGCATTAAATCCAAGCCATTGTCCGATGCAGCTTATGATTCCAATATACGATCCAGTTTGAATGCTGCTCATACCCGGCCGCTTTCCCAGCCTTGGCTCTCGGCCTCTCCTTTCGCCTCTTGATGAGCACAGGTGGTGACAATCTCCAGCTGATTGTGGCATGTTGTCCAGCTGATCCGGGATGACGGTGTCGGTTGTGAAGTAATCCAATTGTTTGTCCGGTGAAAACGATCCTTAATCCAATGCGATATGTTTCTTATATTGTCCAGTTTAACTCATAGAGTACGATTCCACTTAATGTAATGGCAGTTTAAATGTTCCAGTGTCCTATATCTTTTTGCCATTACTTCATAGGAGGTTTTAGAGTGATCCTGATGCAGACACAAACATATGAAGTTCCGGTCTTTTGCTGCAGTTTTAGAATGATGTTTTATTGCTTTACATACCAAGGTTTAAGTACTCGGTGTCAATAGTTGTAGTATGAGCATCTGCTGGGGCTGGCTGGCCGTCTGGTAGAATCGGTATGCTCTTCCTCCTGTGTCCTCTTCCTCTCCTGTGACCTATGACCCCTTTTATAAACCCTGCCACCAAGTGTTCTAAAATAATATTGCACTATTCATATAAATAAGGTAAACTGAGACACCAATAACACCCATAGCCCATGTCTCCTACAAAGAGTGTGGGAAAACCTTTTCTTAAAGTATTCACCTTAAAGTCCATGAGCGAGTTTCACTGTTCACATGCTTCATGTATCTGGAACATATTTACGATGTTTTCAGTTTGACTCTATTCTCTTGTTGAAATGATCAGACTACCAAAAATAAAATGGCCTTAGAAACAGACTCGTCACCCTGCATATTTGTTGTGTTTTGCAGAATATTATAAACATGTCTTTCCCTTATCTTCAAATACCCCAGGTTGTGTAGTGATGTATTTGAGGTGTACTGTCCACATCGCAGACCTGAAGTCGTGCAGTCAATGTATGCGAAGTGTACAGGACCTTGGTCTCTGAGACTCAAAAAAGCCTTTCTCGCCTACCTGTCCACTTTGCAGACCTGAGATCCTGCAGTCATTTCTCAAAGATGGTGTGGCATTGTTACAGCCGCGGCTACCTTGTGTCATTAAGTATGGTTGGGTATGTAAATGAGCTGTGCAGTTCCCCTGCTGTCATTGGCCAGACGTCATCCAACCCCTGCTCGCGTCTGCCACGTCATCCGGGGGAGGAGTATAAAGGCTGAGCACGGACAACACTCTGGAGGGTCTGTATTTTGTGACAGACGCCTCAAACCACTCCTTGTGACAACGCCTTCCTTCTGTGACTTCTGAGGATTCTGTAGACTGACTAGCAGTGTGTATTTAGTATTAGCTCCACTGATTAGCAGTGTCTTTAGTAGGGTTCTGTGTTAGCGTAGGGTTTTGTGTGTGTGTATACTGCTTAGAGCAAGGTTGATTAGCACCTGTAGACCAGCATTCCTGTGTGTGTATACTGCTTAGAGCCAGGTTGATTAGCACCTGTAGACCAGCATTCCTGTGAGTGGACATTGCGTAGAGCCAGGTGATTAGCACCTGTAGACCCGCACCAGCTGTGTGTATTTCCACAGTCCCGTTTTGTTTATTGTTTGTTTCCACTTTAGAAGTGAGATTTTCTTTTCTTTGTATAGCAGGGCAACTCTCTTTTGGAGACCCTTTGTGTTATGTTATAGTGACAGATTGACCCGTTGTGGGGCCAATCTGTGTGTCCATCATTTTACTTAGTTTCAGTAACAATAAAATCACCGGTAACAAATATACCAAATCCAATCTGGTCGTGTTGTTTCCCGTTTGTACCCTAGCCAAGTGGGAACGTAACACGTGGGGGCTCGTCCGGGATCCTTAAAATCAATTCCTGGGGTTATAGGTGGTTGTGTTGTGGCTAAAAACTTGGTAAAACGTGTGGGAGGTACACCCGAAAATGGCATCCTTCACTTTGGAAGAGTTCTTGGTTTGGCCGTCCTATGAGGAGCTAGAGAAGGGACTACAGAGGGGACTAGAGGAGGAACTAGAGAACGAAACTCGAGAGGGGACTCGAGGAGGGACTAGAGGAGGGACTAGAGGAGGGAACTCGAGAGGGGACTAGGAAAGTGACCTGAGGAGGGACTAGAGAAGGGGTCTCGGGCGGACGGCCCGGGGGCAAGGCAGAGGACCAGGAAGGGGTCTCGGGCGGACGGCCCGGGGGTAAGGTGGAGTCCAAAAAGGGGGACTCGGGCGGACGGCCCGGGGGCAAGACAGAGTCCAAGGTGGGGACCATGGAGGGGCGAAGGCAGCGGCAGGAAGAGTCAGGGGGCCGGGCCCGAGGGCGAGGACCGCTGCACTCAGGGGGCCGGGCTCGAGGGCGAAGACCAGACAGCTCCGCAGGAAGGCGCTGACGGGACAGTGCCGGAGGCCGGGCAGGACCCGGTGTCGGAGCTGGTGGGACAGGCCTCGGCAGGATCCCCCACGGAAGAGGACCAGGACACGGGATTGGCAGGACCCCCGGCAGGAGAGCAGTCGGCGGGGTCGAGTATGCCAGGGAGAAGGGGATGTTGCTCCATAAATGGATTGATTCATGTAACGCTGCAGAGTATTCTGCCTTTAAAGAATTAATCCTGATGGAGGAATTCAAGAGAGGATTGCCTGACCGTATTGTGGGGCATATAAATGATCAGAAAGTGCAATCTCTCTCCGCAGCGGCTGTACTGGCGGACGAATATGTGCTAATGCATAAAACGGTGTTTTCTCCGGCTATTGCTGAGAACTCTCGCCGCATGCCGGGTGCACCTGTTGGTCAGCCAGCGAGAGTATTCACGAGGAATAGAGAGGAGAGAGAATGTCACTATTGTCATCAGCCTGGGCATCTAATTGGTAATTGTATGCTTCTGAAGCGGAAGGAGCAGCCACCAAACATGACTAGGCCGAAAGGCATCGGCTTAATCAATACCAGCTCACTCAGTACTTCCACACCTGACACTGAGGAAGAAATAGATCCCTGTTTTAAGCCTTTTGTGTTCGAGGGATTGATATCACTAACAGGTGAGTCAGACGATCAGAGACCCGTCCGCATTCTACGAGACACTGGAGGCTCACAGTCAGTGATTGTTGCCTCGGCTCTGCCATTCTCAGACAAGTCAGCGTGTGGGTATGGATCACTATTATGTGGCATTGAAATGGGTTACGTGCCCCGTCCCGTGCACAATGTACACATACAGTCAAAATTAATTACTGGATTTTTCCCTGTTGCTGTGTGCCCAGCATTACCTATACGGTGTATAGTCCTTTTAATGGGAAATGACATCGCAGGAGGTAAGGTAACTCCTGCACTTGAAATATTGGATTCTCCTCAGACTGTGTTGTCTGAGGCCACAAATGCTCACATTTTCCCCATTTGTGCTGTCACCCGCGCGCAGGTGCGTAAGATTGACTCGGAGGTGTCGTTAAATGATACTATGTTTGGGACCCTGTTTACAGATGAGAAAATGCCGGAGGAAAAGCCAGTAGTGGCGAATTCCGTTCTCCCTGCTATGACCGCTGCGTCAGCGCAACCTGCCAGCCCAGCCGTTGACGGTTCCACACTCCCGGTAACCCGAGAGCGGTTACTCGCCGCGCAGAGGGCGGATCCGACGCTTGCGAGGTGTTTCGAGCAGGTGGTGAGTAACGACAAGGCAAGGGGTGAGAAGGTGGCTTATGTGTTGGATAAGGAGATACTAGTGCGCCAATGGTCCCTCACTGCTACTGCTGAATCTGACTGGGGTGTAGTGCATCAAGTAGTCGTGCCGGTGCCATACCGTCAACATGTGCTATCTGTAGCGCATGAAAGTCAATGGTCGGGACACTTGGGCGTGACAAAAACCTACCAAATAATCCTGAAGCATTTCTTTTGGCCAGGTTTGAAGAAGGATGTCTCTAGCTTCTGCCGCTGCTGTCATGTGTGCCAGGTTGTCGGTAAGCCTAATCAAAAAATTCCGCAGGCTCCGTTACATCCCATACCTGCTATAGGTGAGCCCTTTGACCGGGTGTTGATAGACTGTGTTGGTCCTTTACCACGTACGAAAACAGGTCAACAGTATTTACTCACGATAATGTGTACGTCGACTCGTTTTCCGGAAGCGATTCCGCTGCGTAGCATTACTTCAACATCTGTAGTTAAGGCCTTGACGAAGTTCTTTTCTACATTTGGAATTCCGCGAGTAATCCAGAGTGACTAAGGGACAAATTTTAAATCTAAATTGTTCAAACAGGTCCTCCAAACACTGCAGGTTAAACATGTGATATCTAGTGCGTATCATCCCGAGTCGCAGGGGGCATTAGAACGGTGGCATCAGACCTTAAAAAGCATGCTGCGAAAGTACTGTATGGAGACAGAAAAAAATTGGGATGAGGGAATTCCTTTCGTTTTGTTCGCAGGCCGTGAAGCTGTTCAGGAGTCGTTAGGATTCAGTCCCGCGGAGCTCGTCTTCGGCCATACGCCCCGCGGCCCACTTAAAATCCTACACGATGAGTTTCTTTCGGCTGATAGTCCTCCTGATAAAAACGTATTAGATTACGTTAGTCAGTTCCGTGAGCGTTTGCACCGAGCAAATTCACTCGCTAGAGAGTCGCTCTCCGCTTCACAAGCTGTCATGAAGCGTGCCGCTGTCCCTAGGCACTTTGAAATAGGTGACAAGGTCCTTGCACTATTACCTATCCCCGGTTCTGCGCTCTCAGCCAAATTCCTCGGTCCATATGAAATCCACGATTGTCTTAGTGACACGGATTATGTTATTCGTACTCCGGAGAGACGGCGCAAAACGCGCGTCTGTCATATTAATATGTTGAAACGCTACCATTCCCGCGCCGCCACTGATAGCCAGCCTGCCGGCTCGGAGAATCAAAGAGTAGCTGTTTCGGCGTTAATAGTGGTAGATAGTTCCGGCCCGTCTGACGACGGTTTGGTAATGCGCTCACATCACCAGCCGGGTGCTCGGTTGTGCAACTCGGAGATGGTAAAAACATTGCCCACTGTGTTAGGTCATCTGCAGGAGGCCCAGCAGCATGACATAACCCAGTTGGTGGATCGATTCCCGAGCCTTTTCCATGATGTCCCGACACAAACTAATGTGATAACGCATGACATCGATGTAAAGGGCGCGAGGCCGATTAAACAGCATCCATACCGTGCCAACCCGACCAAACGCGCACTTATGAAACAGGAGGCTGACTATCTTCTAGCAAATGGCCTGGCGACACAGAGCTCTAGTCCATGGTGTTCGCCGTGTCTGGTAGAGGCGAAATCTGATGGTTCCCCGCGCTTTATTACGGACTACCGTAAGGTGAACGCTGTTACGGTGACAGATTGCTACCCATTGCCTAGAATGGAGGATTGCATCGACAATTTAGGTTCCGCTAAATTTGTCAGTAAATTGGACCTACTTAAAGGTTACTGGCAGGTACCTTTAACGGACCGTGCCTCACAAATTTCCGCTTTCGCTACGCCTGACTGTTTTCTGCAATATACAGTCATGGCGTTTGGGATGTGTAACGCTCCCGCTACATTTCAAAGATTGGTGAATACTGTCCTCTCCGGAATAAGCAATTGTAACGCATATTTGGATGATCTCATTGTGTACACGCCCACCTGGGAGATGCACAAGGAGATCCTGGGGCAGGTATTCACCCGGCTCGCACAGGCGTCTCTTACTTTGAATCTGGCCAAATGTGAATTTGGTAAAGCTACTGTCACATATTTAGGAAAGCAGGTTGCGCAAGGCCAAGTCAGACCAGTGGAGGCTAAGGTTACTGCGGTGGCTGAATGTGCGGTGCCCGGCACCAGGAGTGATCTCCGCCGTTTCCTCGGCATGGCAGGCTACTACCGCAGTTTCTGCCGCAACTTCTCCACTGTAGCCCAACCCCTCACTAGGTTGATAAGTCCCAAGGTGGATTATGTTTGGACCCCTGAGTGCCAGCATGCATTTGAGTGTATAAAGACACTTTTGAGTCACGCTCCTGTGCTCGCTGCTCCCGATCTTGCGAAGCCCTTTAAACTCGAGGTGGATGCTAGTGCAGTGGGGGCCGGTGCTGTTTTACTGCAGGAAGATGCGGCGGGAGTTGATCATCCTGTCTGCTATTTCTCCCGTAAGTTCAACAAACATCAGGTACGCTACTCTACCATTGAAAAGGAGACTCTTGCTTTGTTGTTAGCTCTCCAGCACTTTGAGGTTTATGTCGGGTCTAGTTCTTTGCCGGTTGCAGTGTTTACCGATCATAACCCCATTGTCTTTTTGTCACGCATGTACAACCACAATCAGCGTCTCATGCGGTGGGCTCTGATCGTCCAGGACTACAACCTGCAAATCTGCCACAAGAAAGGTTCAGAAAATGTGTTCGCAGATGCTCTGTCCAGACTGGAGTGACGTGTTCTGTGGTCATGGGGTTATGATTCACAAAAACCCTGTGGGGTTTGTGTTTTAAGGGGGGGGGGGGTGTTACAGCCGCGGCTACCTTGTGTCATTAAGTATGTTTGGGTATGTAAATGAGCTGTGCAGTTCCCCTGCTGTCATTGGCCAGACGTCATCCAATCCCTGCTCGGGTCTGCCACGTCATCCGGGGGAGGAGTATAAAGGCTGAGCACGGACAACACTCTGGAGGGTCTGTATTTTGTGACAGACGCCTCAAACCACTCCTTGTGACAACGCCTTCCTTCTGTGACTTCTGAGGATTCTGTAGACTGACTAGCAGTGTGTATTTAGTATTAGCTCCACTGATTAGCAGTGTCTTTAGTAGGGTTCTGTGTTAGCGTAGGGTTTTGTGTGTGTGTATACTGCTTAGAGCCAGGTTGATTAGCACCTGTAGACCAGCACCAGCTGTGTGTATTTCCACAGTCCCGTTTTGTTTATTGTTTGTTTCCACTTTAGAAGTGAGATTTTCTTTTCTTTGTATAGCAGGGCAACTCTCCTTTGGAGACCCTTTGTGTTATGTTATAGTGACAGATTGACCCGTTGTGGGGCCAATCTGTGTGTCCATCATTTTACTTAGTTTCAGTAACAATAAAATCACCGGTAACAAATATACCAAATCCAATCTGGTCGTGTCGTTTCCCGTTTGTACCCTAGCCAAGTGGGAACGTAACACGCATATAGGGAGTTGCAATCTCCTGATGATATAGACTGTATTATAGTGGACATCTGCAACCCTAGAAAACAAGATAACATTAGGATAATCAATTTATACAACCCATGTCCAAATCTAGGATATGGCCGAGGCGGTGCCATTTAGTGATGGCAAAATGAAGCTTTGAATGAAGCATCGAACCACTTGAACAATTTGTGTCGGAAATAGGTTCATGTCTCGAAGCTTCAGTTACAGCGACCTCTCCTGGCAAAGTTGCAAGGCTGCAGTGGGTTTATCGTATCTTTGCCTTGAAACATATTTGATGCACACACACTAAGACTGAATATCATGTTCTATTTGCAATTAAAGATTGATAATTGTGTGTAATGGGTTATTGAGAAGAGACTAGAGAGTGCTGGACATTTGTTTGGGGGGAGAGGGCCTTTTATCAGTCAATAAAGTATTAAAGTTGAAAAGCAATGATTTAAAAGTACATCTTTGGCTTTGAACCAGCTGCGCGGAGGACATCGCCGCATTCGGGCCGCCGGCTCGACCCACTGGGCTATCTATTCCTTAAAATTTTGAACTGTTTTTATATTACTGATAATTGTCTATTTGTTCAGAACTTCTCCACATTTCGAAGTGTTTCCCGAGCCAGAACGACCTATCTTTCTTCCTGGCTTGCTATAATGATACTACAATTAAAATGCAATACCAACAGCAACAACGCAAACTACAACAACCCACACATTGCGCATTGTTTAGAGCGGTCATAAAGTGTTGAAGCGCTCAAATTCGAAACTGTTTTAACCTGTCACCTGTCAGAATCGAGACGAGGCAGTGCATTGAATCGCCTGATTGGACCGCAAACCAGTCAAGTGATTCATTCAGGAAATGAAGCAGTTGCTGGTTCGGACGTCATATGTCACGTGATTTGAAGCAAGCTTCGAAGCACTGCTTCTATGAAATAGGAAGTCCAGGGTTGAAGCTCGAAGCTTCAGTGTCAAACTGTCATCACTAGTATACAACCCATGTCCAAATCTAACCACTGATATATTTAAAGAAATGGCAGCAAATAAACATAGGGAGGACGTTTGGTGTGGTGATTTCAATGCACACAACCGTCTATGGGGCAGCAACCATACAGACAGTAACGGAAACATAGTGGAAGAAATGCTGGAGGAAAGAACACTATCATGCCTTAATGATGGACATGGCACAAGAGTAGATGTTCACAGGGGGAAAGTCTCATGCCTGGATCTGACATTAGTGTCAAACTGTTTGGTTCATACATGTGAATGGTTTGTTTTGAATAACTCCACTGGAGGAAGTGACCATTATCCAGTGCTTACTAAAATGAATAATAATGTATATATGCAGGAAGGAGGTGTGATAACCAGGTGGTGCTTTGCTAAAGCTGATTGGGGGAAATGTAGGATATGGTGTGAGGAGTAGGTACACCTGCTAACATCAGAGGGAAGCATAGAGGTCATTACAAGCCACATAACGCAACATATACTAAATGCAGCAGAGAACAGTATACCCAAAGCAACAACCAAGGGTAGGGAGAAAGTGGTGCCATGGTGGAATGAGGAATGCAGCAGCGCTACTAAAGAGCGAAACGATGCACTTAGTGAATTAAAGAAACATGACACAAAATAATGTTATATAGAGTATCAAAGGAAAAGGGCAGCTGCTCGAAGGACAGTAAAATACACACAAAAGAGAACATGGAGAGAATGTTGTTCTACCATTGGCAGGGGAGTAACATCAGGTGATGTCTGGTCCATGTTTCAGCAGATGAGTGGGGAAAATAATCCATTAAAATGCCAGCTTTGGTTGATGGGGAGAGGCTGGCAGTGCCAGATAAAGAAAAGGCAGGTATGTTAGGAAGGACACTTGCAGCAGTACATAGTGGGGAGCATCTCAGTGATATCCATAGGCAGCAAAAACAGCAGTTACTAGCAGAGAATGAAAAGGTGAAGGAGAAGAGACAGGATAATAGGTCAGCTCTGGATGTGGAATTAGTAAGAAGGAGTAATGACGTGTGGAAAACATTGAAAATGAAAGAGATAATGGCAATAGTGTACTTTGACATTGAAAAGGCGTATGACTCTGTGTGGAGGAGGGGCTACTGATCACATGGAGGAGGAGCTACTGATCACATGGAGGAGAATGGGTATTGGAGGGAGAATGTTCAATTGGGAAAGGGCCTTTTGAACAGACAGGACATTTAGAGGAAAGGTTGGAGCAGATATATCCAGTTATTTAGAAATAGAAAACGGTATCCCCCGAGGGAGTGCGGTCAGTCCAATATTATTAACATCATGATTAATGACATGTTGACATGCTCAGACTCATGCATCCAATGGGCTCTACACGCAGAGGATGGGGCTATGTGGATGAGGGGAAGACGTGCCCCATACGTAATGGAGAAGCAAGAGCGATTAAAAAAGTGGAGAGGTGGTCAAATAACTGGATTCAAAATGTCAGAAAGCAAGTCATGCTACATGGTATTTACAAACAAACGCAAGACTGATGGCCAACAGCTAACACTCTATGATCGTCCAATGACAAAGGTGAATGAGTTCAATACCTAGGACTGTGGGTTGATAGCAAATACACATGGGAAATGCATATTAATCAAGTGGAAACAAAATGCTAGAAAGTATTAAATGTATTGCGAGCTGTAGCTGGATGCAACTGGGGCGCAGACAAACAAGCATTAGTAGAAATAACAATAGCAGCAAAAACATCACTTACAAATGGATAGACTACAATATAAAGCATTGAGGTGTGTATTGGAGCGATAAGGAATGGGAGGTTAGAGATGGGCCGGTAGTTATTGAGACCAGGTTGAAATGAATGAACAACAATCACAAAGAGGCCGCGATGCCAAAAGGGTCCGGAGGAATATCTCACACAATGTATCTAAAGACACACAGAGATCCCAAAGATGATTCCAGCCCACAGATATACACAACATGACGAAAACAACCTCAAGACATGTAAACAACCACAACATGAGATGAACACGCACTTTAAAGATCTGTTGAACGAGCAAAGAATCATCAATGCCTTAAAAAAGATGCAACAGGATTAGAAAGAGATGCACAACAACCAGAGAGAGGAACATGACCCCAAAAGAAATGAAAACACAGAGCGATGACATTAAAGGTTGAAATAAGATGCAACACAACCAAAAAGAAACATCAAATGCAGGGACGCGGGAAGTCAGTCAGAGTGCGGGGTGGGGGTGCCTCGCAGCGGGAAACTGTGGCTCTTCCACTGCGTTTGCGCTTCAGATGAGGCTCCCTCCGCAAAACGAGGCCCCACGCAGTCTGCGTTATCTGCGTGGAGGGAGGGTCCGGTTTAATAACGTCACACTAAATGCAGTCATTTGGTCTTTAGCAACAGCTTGTGAGAGCAGAGCGTTCATCGGTGTTCGTTGTCATGCTGCCAGTTTGTTGACGGCCTGTGTGTTGATGGGACTTCTCATGCTCCCTAAATGTTTCCTCTGCCTTTCGCCAGTTCTTAAACCGTGCTTTCACAAAACTCCCATCCCTGATCTTGCGCTGACGAGCTTCTTTTCTATAGCCGAGCAACAGAAGAAGCACGCTGCATGATCCCTTTCTCTTATCGTGAAGCTTTTTAGAGACTGCTTACACTGAAATGCTAACTCAAACATACTCAAAATAAAACGTTTGTATTGATTTGATCAGTGAACTTTTTGGCGTTGCAGTTACAACTCTCCGCCAGCAGGTGGGGGTGCTGCAGCCCCCTCAGCACCCCCCCCCTTCCCACGTCCATGATCAAATGACTAAAGAAACATCAGAGAGAAGCTGAGTTACTGCAAGGAGAGGAGGAAGTACTAAAACATACACAAAGCAACCACTTAGAAAGCAAAAGGACTGAAAGGGGATCAAAACATACTTAGAACGATCACATGAATACAGAACAAGTGTTAAAAAAGATGCAAAAAGACTGAAAGTAGATTTGGTGACACAAACAAAGACACCCCCCCTCGCTTGGACCTTAAAACAGGAACTTAATCTTTAAATTCACACAATTCAAGTTTTATATCTCTACAACTCCATCTTAGTGCCAAAGTCTGTCCACTCCCAGAAACGTTGATCACTTCTCAGGAAAGAAGAGTAATGATGAGAAGGAAGCAGACGTTGTGTCAGAGTGGAACATTTTCATGTTGCTGAGCAACAGACAGGAAGCAGGGGGCGGGTCTCAGAGTCTGGACCTTCACACTCACATGTGTTAATATTTAATCCACTACAAGAGGCTAGTTGCACGGGATGACGTATTTCCATTTCCGGTTCATTGAGCGTGCGCTTGTAAACTTCCGGTGTACGGTAGAGCGGTAGAGCGGGTGGTGGCAACACTGGACTGTGACTGGACGAGAGATGGCAGAGGGAAGTGACGAGGCAGGAAGTTAAGTTGAAGGAGGACACTCTGACAGTGAGTAAAAGAGAGTTTGTACTGTTTATGGCAGAGATGATCAACTGTTCAGCGCAGACTAAAGCCGGAATGAAAGAATCTAAATAATTGTCAAATCATCTGAAAAGTACCTTGATGTGAAAGGGATGCACTGGGGAGACGTGAAAGATATCCTGAATGATGACGTCCAACAACCTCAGACATGGACTGGATCATCCTGGTGGTGGTAATTGTACTGCAGTGGAATGCTAGAAGTTTAATTGCAAATGGACAAGAGTTCAAAAAATATATTGACAACCTGGGAGAGAAACCTAATGTTCTTTGTATTCAGGAAACATGGCTGAAACCACAACTGGATTTTATTGTGAAGGGATATACTGCAGCTAGACGAGATAGGGACTCTGGCAGAGGGGGAGGAGTTGCAACATTCATACAGAGTGGGATAAGCTACAAAGTTATGCATGTAAGTACAGATCATGAAGCAATAGTTATAGGGTATGGAATGATAGAGGACCTATAGATATAGTGAATTATTATAATGTGGGAAATTAGATCAAAGTATATTAGAGGATGCTGGGGGTTCACTGCAAGACAAAGTGATATGGTGTGGGGGTTTTAACTCACATAGCTCGCTATGGGGAAGCAGTAGCACAGATGCAAATGGGGCAGTAGTTGAGGAATGTATAGATGACCTCGGGCTAGTGTGCATTAACACTGGAGAAGGAACACGATATAATTGCACGAAGAATATAGAAACAGTACTCGATCTGACATTTGTATCTAGTGCTTTAGCAGGTATAAGTGCATGGAATGTGGTGAAGCATACTACAGTGGGCAGCGATCATTATCCGGTAATGACTAAAGTTGGGACCAACATAAGGTTTGAAAAGGAAAAGAAAATTCATAGATGGAAACTGGGAAAGGCTAATTGGGATGCCTTCCAAGTTGTAAGTACGAATAGATGTAAAACACTTCAAGAGGAAAATGATGATGATATAAATAAATGCAATGATGAGCTGGTTAAGGTTATCATTCATTCAGCTAAAGACACAATTCCGGAGAGTGCAGGAGTTAGGCGCACCAAGAGTGTACCCTGGTGGAATGGTGAATGCAGTGAATCCATTAAAGACAGGAATAAAGCATTCAGGCAACTCAAGCAACTCCATTCTCAGGAAGCTTTGAATCAGGGTGAAAGGGCCCAGGCTATAGTGAGGAGAACAATAAGAACGCAGAAACACACTTTTTGGAGGCAATATTGCAATAGTATTGGAAGAGAAGTACAGCTTGCAGGTGTTCGGGGCATGATTAGGAGAATGGGGGAATTCGAAGGAATTATGAGTTGCCAGTTTTGAGCAGAGGGGACAAAATGGCTGTCACAGACGTAGGAAAGGCGGAACTTCTAGCTCAAACATTTAGGAAAGTTCATAGTTCAGATAACCTTACAGAGGAAGCCCGGCAGTGCAGAAATAATACACGAATGGAAAACCCGAGAATATTGGATAGAGTAGAAGCGTTAGGAGATCAGTTGGACCTGCATTTTAGTATGTTTGAGTTGAGAAGAGCAATTATTAGTGCTCGCCAAACCACTCCTGGGAAAGATGGGGTTTGTTACAAAATGCTGGAACACATGACAGATAACTCTCTAGTCATTGTGTTGAGGTTGGTTAACAGGGTGTTGGATTCTGGCCAACTTCCTTCAGTGTGGAAACAAGCGATAATAGTGCCCATCCTGAAGCCAGGGAAAGACCCTTCAGATCCATCTAGCTCCAGGCCTATTGCCCTGACATCTCATGTATGCAAAATCATGGAGAGAATGGTAACCAGAAAGGTTAACGTATATCTTAGAAAGTAGAGCTCTGTTTTCCCCATATCAAAGTGGGTTCCAGAGGGGTCGGAACACAATGGATTCTATATTGTGCTGAGAATCAGACATCAGGAAAGCACAGACCAACAAGGAAGTAGTGACTGCAGTCTTCTTTGATGTTGAAAAGGCTTATGACATGCTCTGGAAGGAAGGACTACTAATCAAGTTCAAATCATTGGGAATTGGTGGTAAAGCATATAATTGAGTTATGAATGTTTTACTGGACAGGAAAATACAAGTAAGAGCAGGTGCAGAATATTCAAGTGTTTATGCTGTGGGAAATGGTACTCCGCAAGGCAGTGTGTGCAGTCCGTTGCTGTTCAATATAATGATGCATGACATCTTTAATCAAGTTCATCCAAGTGTGGGGAAATCTTTGTCTGCAGATGATGGGGCTTTGTGGGCAAAAGGCCGCAATGTAGCACATGTTGGAAAGAAAATACAAGCTGCAATAGTTGAAGTGGAGAAATGGACAAATAAATGGGGATTCAAACTGTCAGTAGCTAAGACGCAGGTCATTTGTTTTACCAAACGGCATAACATTGCTCCTATATCGTTAAAATGGTATGAGCAACCTCTTGAACAGGTTAATACAATAAGATGTCTTGGTGTTTGGTTTGACGGAAAGCTAACATGGAGCAGTCATATAGGAAAAGTTCTAAATAAATGTAAAAAGGTCAACAATGTACTTCGGTGTTTGGCGGGGCAGGAGTGGGGAGCGAGTAGGTCATCACTTCTGAATATATATTGGGCACTCATGAGACCTGTATTCGATGATGGGTGTGTAGCGTTCATGGCAGCAGCAGAATCTAACCTTAAAAAGCTGGATGTCCTACAAGCTCAGGCCCTGAGAATTTGTAGTGGAGCTTTTAAAACATCTCCAGTATCAGCAATACAGGTGGAAATGGGAGAAATGCCTTTAAGGATAAGAAGAGTGAAGTTAATGTTGCATTCTGGGTAAACCTTCAGGGGCACAGTGATAGTCATCCTGCGAAAAGTGTCTTTAAAGACTGCTGGGAGCACAATGAGTCACATTTAACAAGTGCTGGATGGATTGGCGATGTTAAAGCAGCAGGTATAGGTTTGAATCAAATACAGTATTGCCCCACAGCTCCAATCTGGTCCATTCCACCCTGGTTGTTCCCATTGCCAAGTGCAGACCTCAATATACGAGAGGAGTTAAAGGAAAAGAAAGAACTACCAGTATGGCGCATAGTCCAGAATCACTTTGCAAGATATCACTCAGACTCAACAATCATATTTACAGATGGCTCCAAAGATCCAGAGGCAGGGCGTGCAGGGGCAGCAGTGTATATCCCAGTGAGTAATACACATATAGAGAAAAGGGTAACAGACCATGTGTCAGTATACACCACAGAGTTGTTGGCATTGGTGCTGTCATTGAAATGGATAGAGGAGAAAGAAATACATAACAGTGTAATTGCATCTGACAGCTTTTCAGCATTATCGAGTATACGATCAGGCAGATCTTCATCTAGAACGGACATAATAAATGAAATATTTCTAATTGTATATCAAATGCAAATCAAAGGCATAGCAACTCGTTTCCTCTGGGTTCCTGCTCATGTTGGTGTGGAGGGTAATGAACAGGTGGATATTCTGGCCAAACAAACACTCAGAAGTATGAACATAGACATAGAAGTTCCACTCAGCAAAGCGGAGGTTCAAACGTTCATTCAGAAATATGCACAAACAACATGTCAAGATCATTGGGACCTTAGTGATACAGGAAGACATCTTTATACAATTCAAAGGTATGTGGGGGATGGAAGGAAGGTGGGGTTTAAAAGAAGGGAAGAAAATGTCATTTCTGGGATGAGAATAGGTCATACAGGTCTCAACCATACTTTAAGTATAATAGGAAAGCATCCAACCGGAAAGTGTATACACTGCAGCCAGCCAGAAACTGTTGAGCATGTTTTACTGCTTTGCCGGAAATATAGTACTCAGAGAAATGTGCTTTTCTAGACACTGAAGAAAGCAACATTCCATGACTTGTCACTATCAGGGCTGTTAGGGAAAACATCAGGCAATATATATTGTGAGATTATTAAATTTCTAAGAGAAATTGATACATTTAAAATAATCTAGAGTTTTGGTTCTTTGTTTTGTTTCTTTTGTTTATTGTTTTCTGCATAGTCTCTTGTCCACACTCCAGTCCAGTTGGTGGCGGTAATGCACCTACAAGTTGGTTTGCCAACCGCCAATAAACACGGAAGAAGAAGAAGAAGAAGAAGAAGAAGAAGCAGAAGCAGAAGAAAACGAGAGAAGAAGAAGAAGAAGGAGAAAAGAAGAGGTGAGTGGATTAAACAAATGCAGAGGTTTCATTAAGTGTATTTACACCTGTTAGTTTACAGTTAATCACGAATCAGAAGTTATCTTATTTAACACAACAGCTTCCATGGAAGAAAGAAACTCACAAAAAAACTTTAAAATGTGCGACAAAAATAGTCTCAAACTATCTTTAAATAAAGGCTAACAGCTACAGTCTAACAGCTATCGTCTAACAGTCTATCGTCTAACTCTAACAGCTACAGTTATCATTCCAGTTCGGCTCTGGGGAGTAACAGTTGATTTGTAATGCTCAGCTGACTTTATGTTAGTTATTTATTACACCAGTTGTCTTTAAGACGGTTTGAGTTGTTGTGTTGGTGCTCTTTACCATTGATATGGTTTTAAATATATGCTAACTAGCGTATTAGCATCGTCATTCACTGCAACGTAGCATTTTTCCCATTGAAATGAATGGGGATCTTCAGTTAGCAGCTAACGCTAAGCTAAGCGACGGTTTAGCTCATTAGATAAATAGATATACTTTATTTAAATAATGATTTATCTTAAACTGGGAAATGAATGTGTCACAGCAGAAGTGTTTTCAGGCATTACACGAGTTAAACATATTTAAAAGATGCAATAAGATATAATACAAATGAAGCATTAGCAGCAAGTATACACACCGGACACATATCACTAGAGTATCTAAAGAATACACAATATACAGAAAATACTGTATACATGGAGTACATTAAACAGTCTCCCTAGCTAATGTTTGCTTTCTGTGTTAACTTAGTGATAGTTACACACGGATAGCGTTATAACCGTGGTTCAAACAACCATTAATGTCACTTTCTATGTGAATAAAGTCATTTTAATGAAATAAAAGTGAACAAACTGTGAGCTGTAAGTTAGAATGTAAGTTGCTACACAGATTATGATGAATTATATCTAAATATTTGTATTATATTAATAATAATTTACACAGAAAACCAACTTGTTATCGTAATGGTTAAAGTAATTTGCATGTAATGTTAATAACTATCTGACCTTTCTATCATGTTCTCCTCTGCTTAGCATCACATTGACCAAATGGATCCATTTGGACCATGTTTACGTCACAGCAGCATAGATGAGACAAGGCACTGCACATGGTGTGATAAAACACTACATATAAGCATCCAGAAATAGAACATATCATTGAATAAACTCTTTTGAATTCCTCCTCTTCACTCCTGACAGTTTATGATGAATTATATCTAAATATTTGTATTATATTAATAATGAAGCAGCTCTGTGGTCTTCATCAGGACAGCTGATGAGCAGCATGGAGGAGAAGAAGGAGACCCCTGGAGCTCAGGTCAGTGTGCACTTCATCACAATATATTCCTAATTCCAGCGTTTCCGCCAGGCGGGCGTCTTGCCTTCATTTGACGCCCTTATTCAGCTCGGAACGCCCTATACAGACATAAATAAACCAGCGACTGTATTCGCCATGACACGGACAGTCTGTGGTTTGTACTTGTTTAACTTCTGTCTAGTTTCTGAACAGATATGAGCTGTGAGCTCTGAGGGCTAACAGCTAACGGCTGATGTTGGTGTTGTGGTTCACATTGTCACTACCCGATCTGCAGCCCTGCCCTATCTGCAGTGCGCCTGTGCGAGAAGGTCCGCCATATTTGACAACTCCATACGGCAACTCTAATAGGACATTTGACGTCTAGACGGCTGCCCAATTTGCATCGTGCATGCGCGAGTCATAAACGTCTCAAATATCTTTAATAAAATATTTTGTTATTTGAAATCAAATGAAGGACATTCACAGTTAATGTAATTGGATATAAATTATGAATGCCATACATATTGCATACATTCAGTCAATATTTCTTCAGCATGTATGATAGCTGTCTAACAGAAGTTACATCCATTTCTCACTTATTCTGACAATGTACTTAACCCAATAAAATGACCCAATAAAAGGAGTTGTTCAATAATAAAAGTCACGTTGTAATAACAATAACTCGTCTCTCTCGTTCAGATTAATATTGTCAGGTTTTTTGAGTGTTCTTTTTCTGCTTTGCCAAACGCCACTGTGTCAAATGTCCCATTAGAGTTTGTTTTTTTCCATTTAAAAAAAAAAAGAAGTAGAACAGAACAAGTTTTAATTATTTTATTGAACAATTATTTGTTTAATTGAAGAACGAAAACAGGAATGTTGAGTTAAATGTTACTCATCCCCCCCAACCCCACTCTTTAAAAAAGGAACAAAAATGCACCCCCATCCAAAGATCCCCACAAAGTCCCATTCAAAATGTTAAATGAAAAGAGCCCTTCTCCCTCCACAAAGTCCCATTAAACATGCAAATCTTCCTTCAAGCGATCCTCTGCATTTTGACTAAGCCCTTTCAGTCAACGGGCTCTTCCTGGGCCTCATCAACATCATACTCTTCCTCTTCACTGTCACTGTCCAGCCTTGTTGAGGATGGCTCTGTGTCCGGCTCAAAGAGCCTTAGGTTTGCCCGAATGCCAACCAGTTTTTCCACTCTCACATTTGTGAGCCTGTTGCGAACCTTTGTGTGGTCTCAATAGCCATGCAGTAAGCAGTGTGCTATGGCATGGATATTCAAGTGTACTTGAATGGCATCTGTTTGTTGCAGGCAAGATTATGCTAAAATATACTTTCTCCAACTATATTTAAGTTCCCTATGAAGAGCCAACCTTCAATTAAAAAAATTCCCAGTTTATTCCCATAAATTCCCGCGGACAGTTTCCATCTTTGAAAATTCCTGGAATTTTGCAACCGTAGTTCCTGCCCCAGTTCCTAAACTGTATTGGAAACGCAGCATAAAGTGAGCCTGGCCTACCAAGGCCTAACTATACCGTACTAAGCTGTGCGAGGCCCTGCAGTGGAAATGCGTTCCAAACAGTTATTTAAATGCAAGAAATTACTCAACTGTTGAAAAACTACTTTTTTTGTTTTTATCATTAATGTTTTTATCATTAATCTGATGGAACTGTGTCTTGGTGTTTGTATTGATTTTAGGTGGACACAGGGACAACACATCTGCTGTACCTGATGCAGAGGCACTGACTGCTGGTCTGATTTTCTGAATGGGGGGATACTGACACTGTGGGGTTAGTTAGTCTGTCGACGGTAGCAAACAAGGCACGTGCGTTGTTTTAGTTTTTGGCAATGATGTCGGAGAAGAAAGACTGTCGTGCAATTTACAATTCCAAATGATAAAAGCCAAGTCTCTCTTTATAGATT
This sequence comes from Pseudochaenichthys georgianus, assembly GCF_902827115.2. Lineage (NCBI taxonomy): Eukaryota > Metazoa > Chordata > Actinopteri > Perciformes > Channichthyidae > Pseudochaenichthys > Pseudochaenichthys georgianus. The sequence continues at coordinate 122,132 of NW_027262965.1, forward strand.
TCAAAGTGAACCTGGAGATTTGTTTTTCTCCACCTACGTTCAGCTTTTCGACACTCTTTTTTCTGCTCTCACGGTCATGGCCTTTCTCCATTGAGATATTCTCCTGCCAGTCACTTCCTTTACCTTAGTTGGAGCAATGGCATCTATAACATTTAAATGATCTACTAGCTCATTTACTGAGATGTTAGCAGGGGCAAGTCCGGAAGAAACATCCTGAGTAAACATTTCCCTAGTGTTTTCAGTTAAATATCGCTTTGCGGTTACCTCTTTTTGAACATTTGTGTGAACAGAAATAGAGCTCTCAAAGGAATGATCAGAGAGCGCAACATCAGTCACCACAACCTCAGAGATATTCAGACCCTTTGAGATCATCAAGTCCAGAGTGCGCCCCTTGTTGTGCGTGGGCTCCGTCACATGCTGATTCAGTCCATTGAATTGATCTATTTAAAACAAGGGACAGTGTACATTAATCAACACATTAAAAACATGTAAAAGTACTCAAATAGCCAAAAGGCTAGTTTTCATCGGTAGTCCCTTTGCCAGATGGTGATTGACGTTCTGAGTGCTTGTTTATACAGTGATTCCAGTGGCCTTAGAGCTGCAGAGTGAGCATCAGACCAGCTGATCAGACAGTAGTTGATGTGGGAGAGGACCATTGAGTGAAGGTATAGCTTAGCTGCTGCAGAGGATAGGAAGTTTCTAATGTATCTGTAATTTGACAGATTGAACTTTACTTTATTGCAGACCTTTTTGATATGGGTTTTGAAATTGAGGTTTGTGTCAATATGTACTCCCAAGTACTTGTACTCCGAGACAACCTGAAGTCTCCTTCCAGAAAAGAAAACATCTTGTTCTGTTGTGGCCCTTGGAGAAGAACATACACACTGTCTTTGAGACATTTGGTTGCAAACAATTATTGTTAAGCCAGGATGTAATATTCTCCAACACATCAGTGACCTTGGTAGCAGCCTCTTCTGCGGTTCTGCCATGAGTAAAAACAACTGTATCATCAGCATACATTAATACATCACATTCTCCACACACAGAAGGCAGATCATTTATGTACATTCTACACAGGATTGGGCCCAATACACAAAACAGTTCTTTAGCCCCTCTGTCCTGGGGGTTGTCAACATGGATGTTAAAATCACCAACAATGACTAGACGGTCAAAGTCAAAACACACTATAGACAGCAGTTCAGTAAAGTCATCAAAAGAAGCTAAAAGAAGCTGAGAGCACAGCTGAACTCCCGCAGCCCTGGGGGCCCCTACATTGGTTGTGATGGCAGATGACAGGGTTTGGTCAAGTTGCTCTCTCCTGGTGAGGAAAGCGGCATACCAGTAAATCAGGTATGGATTTACTTCCATTTTGGCCATTCTTGACACCAAGATGTCGGCTGGTATTGTGTTGCTGCTGAGAAGTCTAGGAAGAGGGCTCTTGCAAAGGTGTGAGGTTTATCTAAATGTTTAGTGATGATGTGAACCAGAGCAGCAACAGTACCATCCCCTTGCTTATAGGCAAATGGTATGGATCAAGTATGTCTTGTCCGTCACAATAGGTTTAGCTGAAGAGGTCATTCCTGTCATGGTTCTCATGGTGTCCCACACTTTTTTGGGGTCTTTGGCTTTAAAAGCATTTCCCAAAAGCTCTGTGTTTTGATTCCCTCAATTTGACTTTCAGTTCTCTCTCTGTCTGTTCAAGTGCTCCATAGTCTTTGTTTTTGAAAGCTATTTTCCTGGGTTTTATAACTTATTGTCATGTCCTTAGTCACATATGATTTATTACTTGGATAGATCTGTATTTCTTTAGTGGGAACACAGAAGTTAATATAGTTTTTGGTAACAGTAGTTATTTCATCTAGTGAACCTTCCTGAAAAATGGCCCAATCTGTCCAATCAAAACAGGCTTTCAACTGCTCCCTACTTTCATTTGTCCATGTCCTTATTACTTTCTTGTCTGGTTGACTTCCCTTGAGTTTGGTCTTATACACTGTTATCATATTCACAACATTATGATCAGAGTTCAGTATTGGTGGTCTGTATTTAGACACATAGGCTCCTTTATCATTAACAAAGCATTTGTCCAGGATATTGTCTTTCCTGCTGTGATCCCTAACATACTGCTGGAACCCAGGTAACACAGTCTCCAGGCGTGGACACAGTGTCCTCTGCCGCTGGGAGGCATGTAAACAACAAACAGTAAAATACACCCGAATTCTCTAGGCAGATAAAAGGGTCTTAACGTCATGCCGAGAATTTCTACGTTGGGATTGCAGGTTTTACATTTTACTGAGTATGATCGGCACCACAGATCATTAATATACACACAAATACCGCCTCTTCTGGTTTTCCCCGAGTTCGCATCCCTGTCTGCTCGAACAAGGGTGAATCCGGGTACTTCAAAGAGAGATTCAGGCATCGTAGATTGTAGCCAACTTTCCATGAAACATAATAAAGAGGCCTCGAGAAATTCATGACAGTACCTTGTGTATGTCCTTAGTGTGTCCACGTTGTTGCTCAATGAGCGCAGGTTTGTGAGAATGATGGATGGAAGTGATGGCCGGCTGAATCTCCGCCGTATTCTGAACGCCTCCCCTCCTTCCTCGTCTCTTTTTCCTGGTGTTTCTAAGCGGCTCCCAAGGGATTTCATCCAATAACGAAGAGCACAGATGACTTGGTGTATTCGTAGGAGGCCGATCGCATTGTAGCTCTAGCATAGCCGTGTGTGTGTGTGTGTGTGTGTGTGTGTGTGTGTGTGTGTGTGTGTGTGTGTGTGTGTGTGTGTGTGTGTGTGTGTGTGTGTGTGTGTGTGTGTGTGTGTGTGTGTGTGTGTGTGTGTGTGTGTGTGTGTGTGTGTGTGTGTGTGTGTGTGTGTGTGTGTGTGTGTGTGTGTGTGTGTGTGTGTGTGTGTGTGTGTGTGTGTGTGTGTGTGTGTGTGTGTGTGTGTGTGTGTGTGTGTGTGTGTGTGTGTGTGTGTGTGTGTGTGTGTGTGTGTGTGTGTGTGTGTGTGTGTGTGTGTGTGTGTGGGCTGGCGGGGGGTTAAAACGTAGCAGCCTGCGGTCGCTCGTTAGCTGTCCTAAATAAGGTAAACACAGTGAAGGCACAGCTCTTTGCAGCTGGTGCTGCTCTTCTCAGATTCTGCTGAGTTACACGTTACTGCCTCCTGGTGCTGCAGAGATTTCATGAAGTGAAGGAGGTTTTTCTTCTATGAAGCAGCTGTGGGCAGCAGATACTGTGAGTCACAGACTCTCCTGTTTTGCCGATCCGGTGCTTGAACAAATAATTCTACACCCCTGGCCGAAATGTCCCTAAAATGAAGTCCGAGTTTGAAATATATCTCAAATAATGTATGTATTTCCCCACATAAACATAACAGTCTGCAATGAAACGGCTGTCTCCACTAACTACTTTCTCCTTTCTCTCTCTTTTTTTTCTTTCATTGCCCAAGTCTAGGGGCTTCGTACAATAGAAAAACAAATGCAAATATTTTATTTTAAAAAGTAAAGTCCTTTCGAGTCATCTGTCTCAAGCCTAAGTCTCAAGTCATGAATACCAAGTCAAGTCGAGTCTTTTATCAATGTTAGTCAAGCAAGTCTCAAGTAAAAAATTAGGCAAGTCAACTCATTTGACTCGAGTCAAGTCATGTGACTCGAGTCCCCCACCTCTGGTATATACTTTGGTTAGAATATTGCTGTATTACTGTATCAAATATAATAAACACAAACGGTTGACAAGTAGTATTTTGTTAACTCAAGTTTTATATTAAAGGGGACCTATGATGCAAAATACACTCTTGTACGTCTTTTATACATGAATATGTGTCCCCGGTGTTCCAGGGAACTCACCAAGTGTCAGAAAACACAGCCCTCTCTATTTTCCTCCATACCCAAATCTCTAAAAAAGGGGCTGCAACGGATCTGATACAGACTGATACAGATTTGAACACTTTACTGACGTCAGTAAAGTGGTGCTACGGCTATTGGTCAATTCTCCACCTATCAGGGGAATATGAGGTTGGGCCACGGCCGGCCATTGCCGCTCGAAAGTGCTGGAGACGCTGTAGTACATATGCCAGCCCTGTAAGTGGCGCTGTAGTCTGCCACAAAAGCAGCGAAGAAGACTTCCCTTGCATGGTTGCCATAGTTGCCCTTCTCTTTATTCTCCGCTGTGGCTCTTTTTCTATAGTTGTATGTATTGATTTAAATTGACATGCATCCGCTAAGAAAAATAGTCCGTTGTTACCGTTTGAACTAACGTAGCAACGGCAGGAACTGCTTCGATAGCGTTTTTTGAGGAGCTTTTTGATTACAGATTTGAAAACATCGCTCCTTGCTTTAAAAGTAGCACAATTCATTATGTCAAACCTTGGAAAGTATCTAGATATCCCTGCCCTAATGCCAAAGGAACTGCACACTGAATATGTGTCGCCATTTGATGCCTATGTCTGGACCGCTGCGTAAAAAGGAGGATTTCTTCTCTTCTTTCTTCTATAAGAATAAAACACGGTGGACGGAGATCTCTTTTTCTCCCCGCTGCAGCCCAGCAGCTGATCGCAGAGCATGCTCCCCTCTCCTGCAGGGGGGCGTGGTCAGCTGCTGCTCACAGAATCAGCCCCTGCAAAAACAGCGCTGGAGAGAACAAATAGAGCGAAATGAGGCGTGGCTAAAATGCAGGACCTTTTTGGTATTTTGAAAAAAAAACTATATTTATATACTTTATATAGGTATGGCCCTACAATATATTGTTCAAATATAGCATGATAGGTCCACTTTAAGTGAGTTTTTATTGTGTTAACTTGTGTATTTATGCTTTTTAGATTGACTTTCTCTCTTTCTCTGTCCGTCTGTTCTAGAAACCGAAAGGAAGAGAGAGACGTCACAGCTGTCAGCAATGTGACAAATCCTTCAGAACATCTGGAACTTTAAAGAGCCACCTGCGTATTCACACAGGAGAAAAACCGTACAGCTGTGAAAAGTGTGGGACAACTTTCACTCAATCAGGTCATCTCAAATCACATCAACGTATTCATACTGGAGAAAAACCTTACAGCTGTGAAGAGTGTGGGACAACTTTCACTAGATCAGGTGCTCTCAAATCACATCACCGTATTCATACTGGAGAAAAACCGTACTGGTGTGAAGAGTGTGGGACAACTTTCACTACATCAAGTAATCTCAAATCACATCAACATATTCACACTGGAGAAAAATTGTACTGGTGTGAAGAGTGTGGGAAAACGTTCAGAAGATCAGATCATCTCAAGTCACATCACCGTATTCACACTGGAGAAAAACCGTACTGGTGTGAAGAGTGTGGGAAAACGTTCACAACATCAAGTAATCTCAAAACACATCACCGTATTCACACGGGAGAACAACCATAGTGGTTTTAAGAGTGTAGGAGACGCAATTAAGCATATTTTGTTTTTTCACAGTTTACAATAAACAATTCCCATCTATTGGCCTTGTGTTGGGTAATCCTTTTTTCCATTACAGATCCCATCCCAACAGCGCCATCTGTTGACGTAACGTCAGAATTGACAGGCATAATGTTCACTGTTCCTTTAAGTTTCGTTTTCTGGCTGTCCGTCTGCCGACAGCTGTTTCACACAGCTGACATTATTGCAGCATTAAATCCAAGCCATTGTCCAATACAGCTTATGATTCCAATATACGATCCAGTTTGAATGCTGCTCATACCCGGCCGCTTTCCCAGCCTTGGCTCTCGGCCTCTCCTTTCGCTTCTTGATGAGCGCAGGTGGTGACAATCTCCAGCTGATTGTGGCGTGTTGTCCAGCTGATCCGGGATGAGGGTGTCGGTTGTGAAGTAATCCAATTGTTTGTCCGGTGAAAACGATCCTTAATCCAATGCGATATTTTTCTTATTGTCCAGTTTCACTCACAGAGTACGATTCTACTTAATGTAATGGCAGTTTAAATGTTCCAGTGTCCTACATCTTTTTGCCATTACTTCACAGGAGGGTTTAGAGTGATCCTGACGCAGACACAAACATATGAAGTTCCGGTCTTTTGCTGCAGTTTTAGATGGATGTTTTATTGCTTTACATACTGTAGTGGACATTTTTATTATATCCTTATATGCTTAAACCAAATGCTTCTCATTTCCTGAGATGTGCTTTCTTTCTTCCTTTCTACTCTACTTTGGGTTTATTCCCAGGCGCTTCAAGGCCACAGAGCTGCTTTGGCTACTGGGAGACTCACACACAGTCACACAAGAACTTCCCTACTCTGAGAACCGTTATGCTATCTACCGCTCAAGGACAGGTGTATAATAACAATGTTTGTTTGTTTGTTTATTTTATTTAAAGGACAGTGCACATTAATTCACATTGCTGTAAATGAGCCAGTATTAGCCAGCAGGCTAATTTTCAACTGTTGTCCTTGGCAAGATGTTAACTGACCACAACAAGACTAGAAAATAAAAACATAATTAAATAGAGTACAGCAGACAACATCAGTACACCAATAAATAAATAGCAGTTCAACAATAAATAAATAAATAGCAGTACAACAATAAATAGGAACAGTAGTACAACAATAGAGAGGAACATGCAAACAGATGAAATATCATCATACCTTGATTCAGTTAAAAGTGTTCACATTTTTGATTGTTTAAAAGCCAGTTCTTATGATTGTGGTTAAATGTATGATAAGAGGTGTTATTCCTGATCTGTATTGGTATTGTGTTCCAGAGTGTAGGTGAATGTGACCGTGTGAAGACAGATTTTTAAAATTCCCACTCCTTTTCTATATAAGCTTTACTACCATATTGTACTGCACACACTCTCGCAGACTATTCTATGCTATGTGAGACCTGTGTCTATTTTATATTGTATCATGTAATTGAAGCTTCAAATAAATAACCAAAAAGACAGCTCTGTTCGATTCACCATTTATTTGTTTTGATCACTTTGACTTGTACTCTCCAGCCGTGTTGGGTCCTAGATTTCCATAACAAGTGGCGTTGTCGGCAGGATCTCTGCAAGTTCGATTGGGGACACCTCCGGACGCTGGTGGTTGCTAGCTCCAGGATCCTCCTCTACCTCAACAGAAACCGTACGGGACGAGAGGACCAACGCAGGGGGGTGGAACCGATTGACTTCACGAGATCCAACGAACTCAAAGGGCTTTCAATACTCGGTGAGATTTACAGAGTCTAAATTGTTTAAAGTTAAACATAATTAAACTCAACATGACATTTATGAAATCCGAACTGCTGCTGCTGCACCAGAGGTCAACATACCAGCCGCCGAAGACACACAGAAAGGGAGCAGAGACAAAGAGAGACAGAGAAAAGAAAATGAAGAAGAAGAAGCAAGACTGAAAAAGATCTATGACAAGAGAGAGAAAAAGGAAAGAGAGGCGAAGGGAGCTGAACTCTACAAAAAAGAACACCTCCGCGGAAAGAACCAGAGCGACCAGGAGGACGAAGAGCATACTTTCGTCTTGCCTATGATCCAGGTGGAAGGACATGCTGGTCCTTCAGTGGTCTATCGCCCATGGACCATAGCAGAGATGAAGGAGATATCAAGAGATCACCTGCCAGATGTTGAGTTAGGAGGTGCTAAATTCGCTGCAGCACTCCTCATGTTCTGTAGACAATTCTCCCCCACCATGCCAGAGATAAAGAAGTTGTTGACTCTGAAAATGGGTCGGACACACGTCAGCCACTTCACCGAAATACTGGGAGGTCAACAGCACATGAAAAAACCCGAGTGGGACGATGACCTGAACGTTACCTACCGCGATGCTTTGACCAGCCTAGAGACTGCAATAACTACATTCTCCCCTTCCTCACTGCAAGGACGTACTCACAGGAAAGGAGAAACGGTAGAAGCAGACGACAACAAGTGACGTGTCCAAGTAGGGGTGGGCGATATTGAAAAATGTTATCACGATATTTTCAGGCAGTATCACGATAGACGATATATATCACGATATTTTTTCATGTCGGTTATTATGGTTATTTTTCAAGTTACTTAACAGTACAAGCACCTACAAGGTAACAGAAACTAAAACAAAAAGGAGTAACAGACCAAAATAGCATTTCAAGCTTCAGAAATGAAACCCTGAATGAACAAGTGAGCAGTGAACATCAATAAACATGAAAAGGAGGGAAAAACATAACATAAGTAAAACATAAAACATCAATGAGGAAAAGTCAGTGCCAAATATTTAAAATGTAGACTTGAAGTGTAATAAAAAACTTTTGCATAACTGAAGGGAAAAACATAAAACGCCACAGCGTCAGTTATGTCTTTCCACCGTTTGCTAGTCTTTTCATAAGGAGCCCCTTTATGAAATGCCTGCCCTATGGTTGCTCGCTGCAAAGAAAGGGGGCGGGGACTTTGGGAGCGTGTCAAACAACTCAGACTGAACGAAAGCAGAGGTGCGCTGACATTGTGAAATCGATCGGGCTTGATATATGGTGAAATTAAAATCAGTAGGTGAGGCTGGGGGAGCGGGAGGGGAAGAGGCTCCGCTGTCATAGCCCGCTGCGCCGCGCACGGAGAGCCTCTTCCCCTCCCGCTATTTTTTTGTTCAAAAAAGAATTTCAATTTTTTTTTTTTTTTTTTTTTTTTTTTTTTTTTTTAATCACGATAGGACGATATCTCTGAAAAAGCATATCGTGGAGACCTAATATCGTCATATCGCCCACCCCTATGTCCAAGTCAACAATAGATGACAACAAGTGACGTGTCCAAGTCACCAACAGATGACAACAAGTGACGTGTCCAAGTCACCAACAGATGACAACAAGTGACGTGTCCTAGTCACCACCAGCACCACACTTGCACTACATACACCAAAACACACTACACACAAGGTGTCACGAGCGAGTGCCAGCTGAGCGGTTCCATATGCTCTCTGGTTCCTCGTTTGTGTTATCGGTGTGCGGAGTCTGACTGTCCGTGTCACGAAATCGACCGAGAGAGTACACGCACACACACCATGGAACATTTCCCCCTCGTGATAAGGGCTCGGCTGGAGAGACGACAACGCAACCGTGAGCAATGTGAATACTACTGGAGATCCTGGACAATCATAGAATGGTTCCTCTGCATACTTGCCATGATAGTTGTGTTGGGACTACTCCTATATTTTATGTATCCATGGTCAGCATACAGCATGTCAGCCAAAATCGAGGTATCTAAGAGGTACATGGGGAAAGGAGGGCGAACCATATGGGTCGAGGGGCTGGGGAAAGCAGGGCGAACGACATGGGTCGAGGGGCTGGTCAAGACAGGGATTGGTAACATTACTCTAAGGGATGGGGAAGATAGCACAGTGCAGTTAGACCCGTGCGACTACATGCATTGCCCCGACCCTAAGAAACTGGGGGGGCAGACGCCTACATTTGCTATGTTGAGAGTGACAGTCACACCGCCACTCACTGCTCGGGGGGGCTGGGCTTTTGTTTTATGGACCACCGCGCACACCGATTGGGGTTATACCTTATGGGACGACAAAACAAACATCAAAGGGAGATTGTCTATCTCCAAGGTCAATTCATCGAGCCCCGTTATCCTGTTGCAACTACAGGCTGCCCAGATATCAGACAAGGGTTATTTTGTTGTCTGTATGTATGTATCCGGCGCCGACCCGTGTGGCACATTTTACATAGACATCGCGCCCAAAACTCGGACCCCCGAAAAGGGTAAGCAACCTTTGACGCCACTGTTGACATCTATAGGTACATCTACATTTAATCTATACATAGGCGATAACGACCATAGCAACATTGATGTGGGTCAGACCAGTAGTGGGATCACCGGTAACGTCTGGTGGCACACTCTGAGATCATTCTTGCAGGCCGCAGGACAAAATGGGTCATGTTATGCATGCACCCTTTTCCCCCAGGACTCATCAATGTCCGTGCCAGTTCGTCCGCGCTCTCTGACCCAGGTTGAACACCTCTGCGTGTCTATGGCTCTGACAAGGCCCATCAAGGGTGAAGACCGTGTAACCGAGTGGCGTTATGCTAGGCAGCTTCCCCCACCATGCAGTAATCGGTCTAACTCCCCTTTGCGTGCATCCACGTTTGATACCACATACGCAAAGTACCAACCCGTCAGCCATGTGCACCCCAGTCATTTGAGAGGGATGAAACACAGCCTCTGCATCCAGAGAGTGTACCACAAAACGTCTCTTACATCACCTTATTTTTTCCTAGGCACTACTACTGGTTGTACTCGTATCCTACGGAACACGTGCAGTTACGGTGCTTACAAAATCTCGTATTGTCCCTGAAAGAATCCTTTCTAACGTAGCATTCCCTGATGTTAAACATATTTCCCTCCAACTGGCCTGGCCCAGTGATGCTGGGTTTAGTGCGCCACAAGATTACGTTTGGTTGTGCGGCGACAAGCTCTATCAAGTTCTGGCTCCCCTCTGGATAGGTACATGCACTCTAGTGGATTTGAATCCAGCAGTCACTGTCCTCACGTCCTTAATGTACACGACACATCATTACCCAGAGTTCCAACACCCCGACCACCACAAGGTAAAAAGAGATCTGACGTCCGCTGGAGCTAAATTCATGGGTGGCCTGTTCCCATGGTGGGGTACAGTAAACAATGCCCATAAAATAGATACCTTACACGTCCGGCTAGAGAACCTCACTTACGAGACGACGCAAGGCTTCCAGGCATTGCCCCCATTCATAATAGCCTCTAGGAACATGCTCATGCAGCACCAATTTGCTCTTGACCTTTTGTTCGCCTCAAAGGGTGTCATGTGATCGGTGACTCCTGTTGCACTTACATTCCCGACGTCACCAAGAACATCACTGACACCGTGCTGCATCTCAACGACCTGTTAGCCGACATGAAAGCGGATGACATATCCAACGCAGGTGGCTGGAACTGGTGGTTCTGGCTTACATCAGGCGGGTGGGAAGCATGGCTGGCTAGGATAGTTACACCCCTGGCGATCATTTTTGGCCTATTAATCAGTTGTACCGGTTTGATTATCCCAATACTGATAAAATGCGTTTCCAGCATGGTATCCTCAGCTTTCGTTCAGTATACTGCTATTCCATTACACGACAATCCTTTGCGCCACAGTGAGATAGACCAGCTAGAATCAGAAGTCTGATTCCGACACTACAATATAATCATGTGTGTACCTTCCTCTCTTATGCTTACATTATATTGGAGTCTGTCCTCCACAAAAACAGCCAGTTTTCTATGATATATTTGTGATGTGTTTGCTTAAACCAGCGATGGAGTGTATTCATTGATGTGGTATATCAGTCTATCCTGTCATTTGTTGATCAAGTATGATCAAAAGGGGAGAATGTAGTGGACATTTTTATTATATCCTTATATGCTTAAACCAAATGCTTCTCATTTCCTAAGATGTGCTGTTTTCTTCCTTTCTACTCTACTTTGGGTTTATTCCCAAGCGCTTCAAGGCCACAGAGCTGCTTTGGCTACTGGGTTGAGACTCACACAAATTCACACAAGAACTTACCTACTCTGAGAACCGTTATGCTATCTACAGCTCAAGGACAGATGTCTAATAACAATGTGACCGTGTGAAGACAGATTTCTAACCTTCCCACTCCTTCTGTGTATAAGCTTTGCTACCATATTGTATGGCGCACACTCACGCAGACTATTCTATGCTCTGTGAGACCTGTGTCTATTTGTATTGTGTCTGTATTTGAAGCTTCAAATAAATAACTAGAAAGTAGTGTTGCACGGTGTACCGATACTTGAAAGGTACCGCGATACCCTGCCGTTAAAAACGGTACGATTCCTCCGTTTCATTAGTATCGGTACTTTAAGAATGACGGGGGAAAGTACTCCCGTGAAAAAACGCCGTTTAATAAGAGCCGTGTGTGTTCAGCGCTCTGCTTCCACTCCTTGCACTGCAGCCGTGCCTGCTGTCCCGCTCCTCTCAAGCACGTTCTAAGTCCCTCCCCTCTCTCTTGCACGCGGCCACAGCATGTGAGAAAACGAGAAGCATGGCTGCAAGTGGGAGTGCAACTGCCGCTGCGCCTCGGCTTGTTGACAAATAAGACGCCAGAAGTCTGTGAACGGGCCGTTCAGGTGTTCAGAGCAGAGCTTCCTGTCGGAGCAGCAGAGCGTGATGTGCACTGAAAAGTTTTTCTGTCGCAATATTATCGTTGAGCAAACTTAACTAGCAAACTAGCATCACTATCTGCTAAGGTTAGCTTTAGCCTTCGTTTTCTATTAGTTTTTTTCATAGGCTATAAACGGAGGTGGTATAAGTAGCCTATATATCTTGTACTTGAGTAAAAGTAGAAGTACCCAGGTCTTGTACTTGAGTTAAAGTAGAAGTACCAGAATGTAGGAACAATCCTGCAATCAAAATGTTCCTCAAATAAAAGTACAAAAGTATTATCATCAAAATATAGTTAAAGTAGCGACAGTAAAAGTAGAAGTGCTCAGGTCTTGTACTAGAAGCACCAGAGTGTAGGAATACTCTGTTACAGTAAAAGTACTGCATTCAAAATGTTCCTCAAGTAAAAGTATTAAAGTAGCGACAGTAAAAGTAGTCATTGTGCAGCTTGGTCCATTTCAGAATAATATATATGATATGTTTTATAATGATTGATCATGAAAGTGTTCTCAAAGCTGGTAAATGTGCAGCTAGTTTGAATGACTTTGTAGACTGCAGGGTAGCTGGTGAAGGTGCAGCTAGTCTGAAGTACTTTGTAGACTGCAGGGTAGCTGGTAAATGTGCAGCTAGTTTGAAGTACTTTGTAGACTGCAGGGTAGCTGGTGGATTTACTCCAGGTGGAACTAAAGTCTGATTTAACACTTGATTATATTTCACATCATTCATCCAGATCTGTGAAGTAACTAAAGGGATTAAATACATGTAGTGGAGGAAAAGTACACCATTATTTCTGAACTGTAGTGGATTAGAAGTACAAAGTAGCAAAAGAAACATTGAAATAAAGTACAAGTATCTCAAAATTGTACCCAAGTAGTACTTGAGTTTATGAACTTAGTTACTTTACACCAGTGGCTATAAAGATAGAAAGACATTTTCAAAATGCTCAACAGTGCTGCCAAAATGTTAAACTCACTGCTACACAATTAAAATAAATGCTTTTATATATATTTATATTAGATGTGACTCTTTGGCGTTTCTGTTCTTAGTAACACTGCTGCTTTAGTTGTTCTGACTGCTAAAATCATCTGTTATTCCTAATTTTAAAGCCGATATTCCATGTTTCCCTTTTTTTAAGAAAAGTATCGAAAAAGAATCGGAATCGCAATTCTTGACTTGGTATCGAAACCAAAATGTTGGTATCGTGACAACACTACTAGAAAGACAGCTCTGTCTGATTCACCATTTATTTGTTTTGATCACTTTGACTTGTACTCTCCACAGTGTTGGGTCCTAGATTTCCATAACATGACCCAGCCTATCCAATGCAAAGATGGCTAATGAAACCATTTCCGGACACCGGGAGACTGACCCCTGAACGGCACACCTACGATTACAGGCTGAGCAGTGCACGGTCGGTTGTTGAGATGGCGTTTGGAAGGCTAAAAGGAAGAGCCTCCGAAAAAGGAACGACTGCGAGCTGGAGCTGGACCACTGATATTACTGCAGTTAAACCTGATTTATTTTGTATCATGCTTCTTTTTTTTTTTTTACAATAAAATCACTGGATCAGACTTGAAGTGTGTTTATTTTGTATACAAATCACAGCATCTAGATACAAACAGGTGAACTATAGTCTTATAAAAAAAAGTGCATAACCAAACGGTTTAGACTATATTCTTAACTCAAATACACAGTGGGTCAAAATAAATGGTTACTAGTCGAGGGCCGGACTGGTTCAATGTTATTGCACATATAAAACCTGGAACTAACAAAGCTTCAATTGTTGCCTATAAAAAGATTACACATTAAATCAGTTGCATTCCTTTCTTATGGCTCTATCTGCAGCTTTTCCAGAGTCATTTCTGTGGTTTAGACTATATTGTAAAATCAAATGAAAAAAACTATAAAAAGCACATCGAGTTATGAATACAATTGAAACTGGACAAAAGAACTACAAATAATATAGAACATTATCATACAGTCCTGGCCTCCCCAAAATCATATAACCATTGTTAACAGCAGTCCTCATTATATATCCATAATAACAATGACTGCTGTTCATCTACACAACAGTGGAACATGTTCATTTCATTATTGGCAATACTCAATCTTATTACCCTTTATCAAAATAGTATATTCTTACTAAAAACTACATTAATTTGACAGGAAATAAAAATAAAAAGGATCCCTATCAATGTAGCTTGTTTATACTGTTATCAGAATAAAAAACATGTATTGATCGGGCTCATATATATAATGTACAGTATGTCATATCATAAGTGAATGCCCTATATTTAAATGTGTGTCAATCTGTGAGTGGGCCTTCTCCTAGGAAGACATTGCAAGTATACATTTACATTTCAAACATCATTTTATGGGCACTTTAAATGATAAGGATTGCACCCATGAGTAATATTAAACCTGGAACTAACAAAGCTTAAATTGTTGCCTATAAAAAGATTACACATTAAATCAGTTGCATTCCTTTCTTATGGCTCCATCTGCAGCTTTTCTGTGGTTTAGACTATTCTTATAAAAAAAGTGCATACCCAAACGGTTTAGACTATATTCTTAACTCAAATACACATGCCTATCCGTTTTTTCAATAAAATGGATCAGACATGAATTTTGTTTATTGTATGGACAATAACTCACCAAAAAGTGTGGCGAATATACTATAATTATAATGTGTATACAAAAAAGGTATGAACTATTTACATAAAAAAATATGGTCAGCTTTCGTTGTTGGCCTCCATCACCTTCATAAGCCTGTCTACCATGCCAAGCATTGAGTGGCTGTTCTGCTCGATTCTGGTGAAAACTCGTAGGAACTCAGCATTGGCCACATGCACCTCCTGAAGCATCGCCTGGCCCTGCTCCTGAAGCCTGTCCTCACTTTTCTCCAGATACTCCAGAAGGCCAGATGATAAATCCCACTTCCTTTTAACAACAAAAAGAGAAAAATAAAGTCAACACTGTGTTCATGGCATTTTATGAGATGTATATTATATACTGTGTAATGAAATGTTGTATTGTTCTTATGGCTGCAGTTGTATAAGTTGAACAACTACTACAATGACTATGCCATGATAAATGCACATGGCAACAAGGCAAGGCAAGGCAAGTTTATTTATAGAGCACTTTTCAACGCAAGGCAATTCAAAGTGCTTTACAAAAAAAAAAAAAAAAAAAAAAAATGAAAGACATTAAGCATTACAAACAGGGAACAGTATTACTATTATGACCACTGTAAACCTTACCCTGTTTGTGTCGGCCCACCGGCTGGATTAGGTTCACCAGAGATTGCTGGGACGAGCTGCTTGTGGGAAAAGGAGACTCTTCATTGGCGAGCTACACGCCGACGGCAGTGGTGATTCCGACACAGTACACTCCAAACCAGATATTTCTGTAAACACAATATAAACACAATAAATCATAAATCGTTAGTGAGAAGAAAGAAGATACATTGGAGGCGTTCGCTGTCTTTGCCATGGGGATACCTTTGTTTATTATTGTTAGCATTAGCATGCTAGGGCTATTATTGGTTTGGATGCACACATCCGGTAGCTGTAGTAGGTCAACTTTAGCTTTATTACCAGGTCTGTCGATAGCTAAATGGTTTAGTTTATGTTGTAGTGAGGAATAAAACAAATGGGTAATGCATAACTCACCGGCATCAAATGAGCTCTGCACACTCAGCGACTCGTCCTGCAATATCATCGATGTGAGAGAAAGCGAGTTCACCGTGGATCCAAAACCACTCGTCGGTCTGTCCCCGAGGACCGAGTCTAGAAAGTCATAATGTGGAATTCTTTTTGGATGACCGCTACCACTCCGTCCGAGGTCTCGCTTTTGGTCCCGATAGTCCTTCTTGACTTTTTTTTTAATTTGTTGCCAATCTGTTCCACGGTACGGTAAAAACCAGTGGTTGCCATCTCTTTCTGCAATTGTTGGATAATTGCTTTGGACCGCGTGCTCCCCTCCAGCTTCCTCTGTACCTCTTCGGAAGACCAGATTCCCAGTAGGTACCTGGTCTCTTCAGTGGACCACTGCTGCTTGTTAAGTTTCTCCATCGTTGTGTACAAACTGGATCAAACGCGGGCTTCTTGTTGTTGTTGTTGTTGTTGATCCCGCCTCGACGTAAGAGTGACGTATGCGGTGCTTTTGCTCTGGCCAGAAATGTTTTGGTGCTTGAAATGAACCGGATTCCGGAGCTAAGAGGCTGCTCCGCTGCGGTGTGAAGAGGAAAACCCAGTGCTTTTTAAGCTCCAGCTCCGAACCGGCCCCCGAAACACCGATGGTGTGAATGAGGTATTAGTGGAGGAAGACAATTGTGACATCACTTACGCGACTCTGGGATTAGTAGTCTTTGTAGTTGCGCATTTTTCATAGTCTTATATTTCAACAGTTTTACGACAAATTGTGTCTCTTTTGACATGGAAATAATTGTTTAAGATTGACAAACATCATATGTGTAACTCATGGCACTATTCAAACGGGATCGAAATAAGTTTTCTCTCTCCATTGACTTCAATACATTATTTTTCCGAAATAAGGTCCCATGGACCGGAAGTAGATGGGCGTGACTTCGCCACTCTATAGATGGGAATTGTTTATTGTAAACTGTGAAAAAACCAAAATATGCTTAATTGCGGCTCCTACACTCTTAAAACCACTATGGTTTTTCTCCTGTATGAACACGAAGATGTGATTTGAGAGCACTTGATCGAGTGAACATTTTCCCACACTCTTCACACCAGTACGGTTTTTCTCCAGTATGAATACGGTGATGTGATTTGAGAGCACTTGATTGAGTGAAAGTTGTCCCACACTCTTCACAGCTGTACGGTTTTTCTCCAGTATGAATACGATGATGTGTTTTGAGAGCACTTGATGAAGTGAACATTTTCCCACACTCTTCACACCAGTACGGTTTTTCTCCAGTATGGATACGGTGATGATTTTGTAGATCACCTGATGTACTGAAAGTTGTCCCACACTCTTCACAGCTGTACGGTTTTTCTCCTGTGTGAATACGTTGATGTGATTTGAGAGCACTTGATTGAGTGAAAGTTGTCCCACACTCTTCACAGCTGTAAGGTTTTTCTCCCGTGTGAATACGTTGATGTATTTTGAGATTACCTGATTGAGTGAAAGTTGTCCCACACTCTTCACAGCTGTACGGTTTTTCGCCCGTGTGAATACGTTGATGTATTTTGAGATTACTTGATTGAGTGAAAGTTGTCCCACACTCTTCACACCAGTATGGTTTTTCTCCAGTATGAATACGGTGATGATTTTGTAGATCACCTGATGTATTGAAAGTTGTCCCACACTCTTCACAGCTGTACGGTTTTTCTCCTGTGTGAATACGTTGATGTAATTTGAGAGCATCTGATCTAGTGAAAGTTTTCCCACACTCTTTACAGCTGTACGGTTTTTCTCCAGTATGAATACGGTGATGTGATTTGAGAGCACTTGATGTAGTGAACGTTTTCCCACACTCTTCACACCAATACGGTTTTTCTCCAGTGTGAATACGGTGATGTCTTTTGAGAGCACTTGATCTAGTGAAAGTTGTCCCACACTCTTCACAGCTGTACGGTTTTTCTCCAGTATGAATACGCAGGTGGCTCTTTAAAGTTCCAGATGTTGTGAAGGATTTGTCACATTGGTGACAGCTGTGACATCTCTCTCTTCCTTTCGGTTTCTAGAACAGACGGACAGAGAAAGAGAGAAAGTCAATCTAAAAAGCATAAATACACAAGTTAACACAATAAAAACTCACTTAAAGTGGACCTATCATGCTATATTTGAACAATATATTGTAGGGCCATACCTATATAAAGTATATAAATATAGGTTTTTTTTCAAAATACCAAAAAGATCCTGCATTTTAGCCACGTCTCATTTCGCTCTATTTGCTTTTTCTAGCGCTGTTTTTGCAGGGGGCTGATTCTGTGAGCTGCAGCTAACCACACTCCCTGCAGGAGAGGGGAGTGTGCTTTGAGATCAGCTGCTGGGCTGCAGCGGGGAGAAGAGGGGGAGAAAAAGAGATCTCCGTCCACTTTGTTTTATTCTTATAGAAGTAAGAAGAGAAGTAACGGGGCAGAAACCCTCTTTTTTACGCAGCGGTCCAGACAGACATCAAACGGCGACACATATTCAGTGTGCAGTTACTTTGGCATTAGGGCAGGGATATCTAGATACTTTCCAAGGTTTGACATAATGAATTGTGGTCATTTTAAAGCAAGCAACGATGTTTTCAAATCTGTATCAAAAAGCTCCTCAAAAACGCTATCGAAGCAGTTCCTGCCGTTGCTACGTTAGTTCAAACAGTAACAACGGACTATTTCTCTTAGCGGATGCACTATTTTTTAAATCAATAAAATAATTTTCTAAATCCATAAAAGCATTTCAATTAATATTGGGAGTCATATCTTTACTTTGTTGAGAATGTGGCCGTGTGATCAGCGGGATAATGTGCAGCGACGCGGTCATTATAAATAATACCTTCATGCAGATCTAAATCCCTCCGCTCCGCTTACTGACGTCAGTAAAGTGTTCAAATCTGAATCAGTCTGTATCAGATCCGTTGCAGCCCCTTTTTTAGAGATTTGGGTATGGAGGAAACAAATTAAATGAAAAATAAGCCATGTGCAGTAATATAGAAAATTGAGGATGCAACGCATTGGTATGAATCGCGATATCGAATTGGATCGAATCGTTGACAGGATAATCGTAATCGAATCGTGAGACCAGTGAAGATGCACAGCCCTAGTATACAGGAGACAGAGGGAGAGGCATCCTGTCTCAGTATGCTCCGTTCCTCTTGTGTTTTTGGTCTAATTATTGTCTAAACTTTATCGTGTCTGTATGAAACGTCATTTTGAGAGACCATGCTTTTGATCCTGTGGAATACATTTGCCTTCTGCAGACCATGTCTGGCCATTCAACTTTCCAAGACATACCTGAGTGACAGCACAAACAGGTATGGCGAGGAGCCCCAGCCTCTGCTACAGCCGCGAGGCTATGCTAGAGCTACAATGCGATCGGCCTCCTACGAATACACCAAGCCATCTGTGCTATTCATTATTGGATGAAATCCCTCGGGAGCCGCTTAGAAACACCAGGAAAAAGAGACGAGGAAGGAGGGGAGGCGTTCAGAATCGCCTACGGCGGAGATTCAGCCGACCACCACTTCCATCCATCATTCTCACAAACCTGCGCTCATTGAGCAACAACGTGGACATACTAAGGACAAACACAAGGTACTGTCATGAATTTCTCGAGGCCTCTTTATTATGTTTCACGGAAAGTTGGCTCCAATCTACGATGCCTGAATCTCTCTTTGAAGTACCCGGACTCACCCTTGTTCGAGCAGACAGGGATGCGAACTCGGGGAAAACCAGAGGAGGCGGTATTTGTGTGTATATTAATGATCTGTGGTGCCGATCATACTCAGTAAAATGTAAAACCTGCAATCCCAACGTAGAAATTCTCGGCATGACGTTAAGACTCTTTTCTCTGCCTAGAGAATTCGGGTGTATTTTACTGTTTGTTGTTTACGTGCCTCCCAGCGGCAGAGGACACTGTGTTCACGAGCTGCAACTGAGCCACCCCGATGCACCGGCAATAGTGCTCGGGACATGAAGCAATGTCGCCTGGAGACTGTGTTACCAGGGTTCCAGCAATGTGTTAGGGATCACAGCAGGAAAGACAATATCCTGGACAAATGCTTTGTTAATGATAAAGGAGCCTATGTGTCTAAATACAGACCACCAATACTGACCTCTGATCATAATGTTGTGAATATGATACCAGTATATAAGACCAAACTCAAGGGAACCAGAAAAGAAAGTAATAAGGAAATGGACAAATGAAAGTAGGTAACAGTTGAAAGTCTGTTTTGATTGGACAGATTGGGACATTTTTCAGGAAGGTTCACCAGATGAAATAACTACTGTTACCAAAGACTATATTAACTTCTGTGTTCCCACTAAAGAAATACAAATCTATCCAAGTAATACATCATATGTGACTAAGGACATTACAATAAGTTATAAAAATCAGGAAAATAGCTTTCAAAAACAAAGACTATGGAGCACTTGAACAGACAGAGAGAGAACTGAAAGTCAAATTGAGGGAATCAAAACACACCGAGAGCTTTTGGGAAATGCTTTTAAAGCCAAAGACTTGATCCATACCATTTGCCTATAAGCAAGGGGATGGTACTGTTGCTGCTCTGGTTCACATCATCACTAAACATTTAGATAAACCTCACACCTATGCAAGAGCCCTCTTCCTAGACTTCTCAGCAGCAACACAATACAAGCAGACATCTTGGTGTCAAGAATGGCCAAAATGGAAGTAAATCCATACCTAATTTAGTGGTATGCCGCTTTCCTCACCAGTAGAGAGCAACTTGACCAAACCCTGTCATCTGCCATCACAACCAATGTAGGGGGCCCCCAGGTCTGCGGGAGTTCAGCTGTGCTCTTAGCTTCTTTTAGCTTCTTTTGATGACTTTACTGAACTGCTGTGTATAGTGTGTTTTGACTTTGACCGTCTAGTCATTGTTGGAGATTTGAACATCCATGTTGACAACCCCCAGGACAGAGGGGCTAAAGAACTGTTTTGTGTTCTTGATAACTATGGTGGGGACCCTCTCATGACATCCAACTATAGGCCCATCAGTATCTTACCCATAGTATCCAAGGTATTTGAATTGATTGCCAAACAAATCATCAATCATCTCAACAACAGCTCCTTTCCACTGCATCCAATGCAATTTGGATTCAGGGCTAATCACTCAACAGAAACAGCGACATGCTTCTTCGTGAAGAAAGTTAAGGCATCAATGGACAGGGGTGGGGTTGTGGGGGCCGTGTTCCTTGACTTACGGAAAGCTTTTGACACTGTTAATCACAACATCTTATTGCAAAAAATACTCAACTTAAATGTTTCTATAGAATTCACCAACCTCTTTAATTCGTATCTTTCATCCCGCTCACAATTAGGGCTGTGCAATTTAATCGCTCCTGCGATATATATCGATATTTAGTTTTCCGAGAAAGTATCGATATTTCAGACTCAGCATGTGACCGAGCCCACGCACAATAAGGGGCACACTCTGGACTTAATGATCTCAAAGGGTCTGAATATCTCTGAGGTTGTGGTGACTGATGTTGCGCTCTCTGTTCATTCCTTTGAGAGCTCCATTTCTGTTCACACAAATGTTCAAAAAGAGGTAACCACAAAGCGATATTTAACTGAAAACACTAGGGAAATGTTTACTCAGGATGTTTCTTCCACACTTGTCGCTGCTAACATCTCAGTAAATGAGCTAGTAGATCATTTTAATTCAAAAATAAAATTGTTATAGATGCCATTGCTTCAACTAGGGTAAAGGAAGTGACTGGCAAGAAAATATCTCCATGGAGAAAGGCCATGACCGTGAGAACAGAAAAAAGAGTGTCGAAAAGCTGAACGTAGGTGGAGAAAAACAAATCTCCAGGTTCACTTTGAAATCTTGGCTTTTATCATTTGGAATTGTAAATTGCACGACAATCTTTCTTCTCTGACATCATTGCCAAAAACAAAAACAATGCAAATGCCTTGTTTGCTACCGTCGACAGACTAACCCCAGAGTGTCAGTAACCCCCCCATTCAGAAAATCAGACAAGCAGTCAGTGCCTCTGCATCAGGTACAGCAGATGTGTTGTCCCTGTGTCCACCTAACATCAATACAAACACCATGACACAGTTCCATCAGATTAATGATAGAAACCTAGAGGACATTATTCAACTTCTGAAATCCTCCTCCTGCTGCCTTGATATTATTCCAACAGGGTTTTTCCAAGATGTTTTTCCTTGCATGGCCTCAGATCTACTTCACATATACCTCATTCACACAAACGTTTGTTTCAAGCACCAAAAAATGTCCGGCCAGAGCAAAAGCAACGCATACGTCACGCTTACGTCGAGGCGGGATCAACTCCTGAACAACAACAAAAAGCATGCGATATATCCAGTTTGTACACAACGATGGAGAAACTTAACAAGCAGCAGTGGTCCACTGAAGAGACCAGCTACCTACTGGGAATCTGGTCTTCCGAAGAGGTACAGAGGAAGCAGGAGCACAATCGGCCATTGTTGTTGTTGTCGGTGTCAGCTGTGAGGGGTTTCCGCACGGTTTGGCTTTATGAAGCAGGCACGCAAACGGTTACGTCATGACGCAAACGATGACGCAATGACGCAATGACGCAGCACCAGTCGGACTCTGGTAAATAACTGTTTGGAACACATTTCCACTGCAGGGCCTCGCACGGCTTAGTACTGTATAGTTAGGCCTTGGTAGGCCAGGCTCACTTTATGCTGCGTTTCCAATACAGTTTAGGAACTGGGGCAGTAACTATAGTAACGCAGTGTAGGCGGAGCCGTGACGTCATCTTCAATGTGTGTCACGACCCGATCTGCAGCCCTGCCCGATCTGCAGTGTGAATGTGCAAGATGGTCCGCCATATTGGACAACTCCGGGCGGCAACTTTAATAGGATATTTGACAAAGTGGCTTTTAGCAAAGCTCAAAAACAAAACTCGAGAGAGATGAGATATTGTTATTACAACGTGACTTCACTATTGTTTAACAACTCCTTTTATTGGGTAATTTTATTGGGTTAAGTACATTGTCAGAATAAGTGAGAAATGGATGTAACTTCTGTTAGACAGCCATCATACATACTGAAGAAATATTGACTGAATGTATGCAATATGTATGGCATTCATAATTTATATCCAATTACATTAACTGTGAATGTCCTTCATTTTATTTCAAATAACAAAATATTTTAATAAAGATATTTGAGACGTTTATGACTCGCGCATGCACGATGCAAATCGGGCAGCCGTCTAGACGTCAAATGTCCCATTAGAGTTGCCGTATGGAGTTGTCAAATATGGCGGACCTTCTCGCACATGCGCACTGCAGATAGGGCAGGGCTGCAGATCGGGTAGTGACAATGTGCCATATATATATATATATACATTTTTGCATACATTCACAGTAAATATTTATTCAGTATGATTCATCTATCTTTTTTTTTAGCTTTTCCAAATATAGTAGAGCAGGGCTCGGCAGTAACGGTTGCCATTGGCAACCATTCAGAAAAAAACTTCTTGGCCTTTGGTTGCCATCAGTGGCAGTTTTTAACATAAATAAATAAGGACAGCAAACAGCTAAAAGTGAACCCCAAAATAGATTAATGTTAATTATTTGTTGTATTAAGAGTGATATTTAATTATTGTTGTGACCAGTCGGAACCTGATACTTAAGTTGCACGTGCATTGGTGTGATTACGGAGCCAGAAAGTGATGCACGTTTACTCGCGTGCGCCGTGTGTTTGTTTTTACGAAAAATGGCGAAGCAAAGTAAGTTGTTTGACTGTGGGGTAAAAAGTTCGGCCAACCCGTCAACATCTCAAACGAATGTTCAAAGTGATTCAACTGATACAGCGCAAGATGAACCCGAACGAAAAGCAAAGAGGAATGTTGTCCATTCACTTCCGGTAAAAAAGTTCCTTCAAAATAAGAGTCCCGATCTTATTACTACCAAAATAAAAGTGCAAAACAAAACATTACAATAGGAAAATATTGGCATAACATTATAATCACTTCTATAAAAAGGTAACACATTTTAATATAGTTAGACATAGTGCTGCGTACCTGGACTCACATTCAGGTTCAGGTCCGGACTCAAGTCCGGAGGTTCAGGTTCAGGTCCGGACTTATAAGTCCGGACCTGAACCCATGGCTTGTGTCAAGTTGCGTGAGTAACTAAAGTGAACTTATTGTGAGCTAATTATCAATTGAAAATTAACTCATAATCAACTCAAATTCAAACTCGTCAGGCTTATTGTGCTCCCTTCCAACTTGTGTCTACATTTCTCTACAAAGTACAAATGTAAAAAAACACTTTTTGCCACTTAGTCTACAAATGACTTATGACAGCAACTACAGTGAACTACTACAAAGTTCAAACATTTATTTCATTTACCAAACTAAAGTAACCAAACAGTCCCTGAGCTTACTGAGCCTAAATCCCTAAAACGTTGCTGAAAGGTAGAGTGTAGAGTAGACTATACGTATTACACTGTTACACACCTACTACAGTATACAGTATAGGCTACACTGTATGTACAGTCAGAGTGTACTGTACTGTCTGTACACCATGTATTTTCTACAACTCTACATGTGTACATTATACAGTACATACTACATACATAGTGATGTACATACATACTGTTAGAAATTCAAATCAATGTTGATATGGCGTAATTTTGAATTAAATACACTATTTAATTTAAATCAGTTTTATTCTTAAAAAAAACGGAAGTTCACTAACTATTAACTTAATACTTTTATTCTGAAAATTATTCACTTCCGGTTAGCATTAGCATGTGGCGAAATGCTACGTTTTCAAACCGTGAATCGAAGGTGAAATGACATGTGATGTTGTACACTGAGCACACTGGGATTAGCACTCATTTATTGACGCTGAATAACGTTTATCAGGGAATGTTTAAATAACCACAGACACCAGAATATACGTAAGTGCTAGTTTTTTTGCGAGTCCAAGTACCGGTTCCCGACGTTCCGGTTTTAACCGGACTTGAACCGAAACTTTTTACAAGTCCAGTACCGGTTCGGCGTACTGGTACGCAGCACTAGTTAGACATATTAAAGGTAATTTACAGCATTAATAATTGATATCTAATTCTTAACTGTGAATGATTTTAATTTATTTAACATTAGAGATGCATTAGTCTGGCCAATCAAGACTTCAATGCTGAAGGGCCCACGGCTCTATGGTGAGGGTCAGCACAGAGGTCAGGAAAACCCAAATTTGAAAGGGAGACAACGGATGACGAAACTAGTGGTTTGCTCAATTCCTTTTTGGGGGATCTGCGAAGAACATGACCACAGCTGCACTACTGGTATTTAGTATAGCAGTCATTGAGGCTGGACATGTTTGCTACCACTTAAGTTTCAAATAATTGTGTGAATTGCTTATTGTAAAGAATTTGAACACTCTTTTGTGTCACATGTTCATTACTAAGTTGATGTATAAAGTTAGTATCTTCATTATTTAAAATATAAGGCGTCTAAAAATGGCAATTGTATTTTCAGTTTTGGCAACCAAAAGCTGATGCCTGGCTGCCAGCCTGGCAACCACTTTTAAAAGTTAGCGTTGAGCCCTGCGGAGACTTCAATGATGCTGGAGGATTTTCGAGCTCAACTTTATCTGCTTTTGCCATTTCGACAGTTCCTAAAATTACTGTTTAAATTTGAACGCATCCCTGTGACCAGCTCTCATAGTATGCCTCTCGTCCAATGAAATGACTTAGTCGCTCTATGGCGCGTTGAAATTGCACTGAACGCTGCGTTCCTGCAGCCCCGCCCGGAGCATGGGCTGCAGGAACATGCTACTCGAACACTGCGACGCAGCACCTGAGATAACTTCCAAAAAAGTTATCCACGTTCTCAGTTTTTTACGTTTAACGTTATATTCGTGCGGTACACACGTGTCCCGCACCGAAGGGCCTGCACCGAATAATTTCATGATACTGGCATAATAGATTGCCCGATTGGGCAACCAGCAGGTGAGGCTTCATTGCACGAGCTAGATACTAGACGGCCCCGGGCCATCGGGCAGTCTTTAATGTTGAGCCCTGCGTCACACCCCTAGTAGATGGCGTTCCGAGCTGAATAAGGGCGTCAAATGAAGGCAAGACGCCCGCCTGGCGGAAACGCTGGAATTAGGAATATATTGTGATGAAGTGCACACTGACCTGAGCTCCAGGGGCCTCCTTCTTCTCCTCCATGCTGCTCATCAGCTGTCCTGATGAAGACCACAGAGCTGCTTCATTATTAATATAATACAAATATTTAGATATAATTCATCATAAACTGTCAGGAGTGAAGAGGAGGAATTCAAAGAGTTTATTCAATGATATGTTCTATTTCTGGATGCTTCTATGTAGTGTTTTATCACACCACGTGCAGTGCCTTGTCTCATCTCTGCTGCTGTGACGTAAACATGGTCCAAATGGATCCATTTGGTCCATGTGATGCTAAGCAGAGGAGAACATGATAG
This sequence comes from Pseudochaenichthys georgianus, assembly GCF_902827115.2. Classification (NCBI taxonomy): domain Eukaryota; kingdom Metazoa; phylum Chordata; class Actinopteri; order Perciformes; family Channichthyidae; genus Pseudochaenichthys; species Pseudochaenichthys georgianus. The sequence goes on from NW_027262965.1 coordinate 148,396, forward strand.
AAAGGTCAGATAGTTATTAACGTTACATGCAAATTACTTTAACCATTACGATACAAAGTTGGTTTGGTTTTCTGTGTAAATTATTATTAATATAATACAAATAATTAGATATAATTCATCATAATCTGTGTAGCAACTTACATTCTAACTTACAGCTCACAGTTTGTTCACTTTTATTTCATTAAAATGACTTTATTCACATAGAAAGTGACATTAATGGTTGTTTGAACCACGGTTATAACGCTATCCGTGTGTAACTATCACTAAGTTAGCACAGAAAGCAAACATTAGCTAGTGAGACTGTTTAATGTACTCCATGTATACAGTATTTTCTGTATATTGTGTATTCTTTAGATACTCTAGTGATATGTGTCCTGTGTGTATACTTATTGCATCTTTTAAATATGTTTAACTCGTGTAATGCCTGAAAACACTTCTGCTGTGACACATTCATTTCCCAGTTTAAGATAAATCATTATTTAAATAAAGTATATCTATTTATCTAATGAGCTAAACCGTCGCTTAGCTTAGCGTTAGCTGCTAACTGAAGAACCCCATTCATTTCAATGGGAAAAATGCTACGTCTCGGTGAATGGCGATGCTAATAAGCTAGTTAGCATACATTTAAAACCATATCAATGGTAAAGAGCACCAACACAACAACTCAAACCGTCTTAAAGACAACTGGTGTAATAAATAACAACATAAAGTCAGCTGAGCATTACAAATCAACTGTTACCCCCCCAGAGCCGAACTGGAATAATAACTGTAGCTGTTAGCCGACAGCCGTTAGCTTTCAGACTTTAGCTGTTAGACTTTATTTAAAGATAGTTTGGGACTGTTGTGTTAAATAAGATAACTTCTGATTCGTGATTAACTGTAAGCTAACAGGTGTAAATACACGTAATGAAACCTCTGCATGTGTTTAATCCACTCACCTCTTCTTTTGTGCTTGTGCTTGTGCTTCTGCTTCTGCTTCTTCTTCTTCCGTGTTTATTGGCGGTTGGCAAACCAGCTTGTAGGTGCATTACCGCCACCAACTGGACTGGAGTGTGGACAAGAGACTAAGCAGAAAACAAGAAACAAAAGAAACAAAACAAAGAACCAAAACTCTAGATTATTTTAAATGTATCAATTTCTCTTAGAAACGTAATAATCTCACAATATATATTGCCTGATGTTTTCCCTAACAGCCCTGATAGCGACAAGTCATGGAATTTTGCTTTCTTCAGTGTCTGGAAAAGCACATTTCTCTGAGTACTATATTTCCTGCAAAGCAGTAAAACATGCTCAACAGTTTCTGGCTGGCTGCAGTGTATACACTTTCCGGTTGGATACTTTCCTATTATACTTAAAGTATGATTGAGACCTGTATGACCTATTCTCATCCCAGAAATGACATTTTCCTCCCTTCTTTTAAACCCCACCTTCCTTCCATCCCCCACATACCTTTGAATGTTATAAAGATGTCTTCCTGTATCACTAAGGTCCCAATGATCTTGCCATGTTGTTTGTGCATATTTCTGAATGAACGTTTGAACCTCCGCTTTGCTGAGTGGAACTTCTATGTCTATGTTCATACTTCTGAGTGTTTGTTTGGCCAGAATATCCACCTGTTCATTACCCTCCACACCAACATGAGCAGGAACCCAGAGGAAACGAGTTGCTATGCCTTTGATTTGCATTTGATATCAAATTAGAAATATTTCATTTATTATGTCCATTCTAGATGAAGATCTGCCTGATCGTATACTCGATAATGCTGAAAAGCTGTCAGATGCAATTACACTGTTATGTATTTCTTTCTCCTCTATCCATTTCAATGACAGCACCAATGCCAACAACTCTGTGGTGTATACTGACACATGGTCTGTTACCCTTTTCTCTATATGTGTATCACTCACTGGGATATACACTGCTGCCCCTGCACGCCCTGCCTCTGGATCTTTGGAGCCATCTGTAAATATGATTGTTGAGTCTGAGTGATATCTTGCAAAGTGATTCTGGACTAAGCGCCATACTGGTAGTTCTTTCTTTTCCTTTAACTCCTCTCGTATATTGAGGTCTGCACTTGGCAATGGGAACAACCAGGGTGGAATGGACCAGATTGGATCTGTGGGGCAATACTGTATTTGATTCAAACCTATACTTGCTGCTTTAACATCGCCAATGCATCCAACACTTGTTAAATGTGACTCATTGTGCTCCCAGCAGTCTTTCAAGATACTTTTCTCAGGATGACTATCACTGTGCCCCTGAAGGTTTACCCAGAATGCAACATTAACTTCACTCTTCTTATCCTTAAAGGCATTTCTCCCATTTCCACCTGCATTGCTGATACTGGAGATGTTTTAAAAGCTCCACTACAAATTCTCAGGGCCTGAGCTTGTAGGACATCCAGCTTTGTAAGGTTAGATTCTGCTGCTGCCATAAACGCTACACACCCATAATCGAATACAGGTCTCATGAGCGCCCAATATATATTCAGAAGTGATGACCTACTCGCTCCCCACTCCTGCCCCGCCAAACACCGAAGTACATTGTTGACCTTTTTACATTTATTTTGATCTTTTCCTATATGACTGCTCCATGTTAGCTTTCCGTCAAACCAAACACCAAGACATCTTATTGTATTAACCTGTTCAAGAGGTTGCTCATACAATTTTAACGATATAGGATTCAATTCAATTCAAAGGGGCTTTATTGGCATGAAAGTTAAATTAAACAATGTTGCCAAAGCATCACAATACAAAATAATTAACAACATTAACATACATTTCAAATGTTTACATATTATTGATGATATATATACAGTGATATAATTACATTTCAACGTGTGTGTGTGTGTGTGTGTGTGTGTGTGTGTGTGTGTGTGTGTGTGTGTGTGTGTGTGTGTGTGTGTGTGTGTGTGTGTGTGTGTGTGTGTGTGTGTGTGTGTGTGTGTGTGTGTGTCATTCACTGTCCCTCAGGTTGTGGCATGTGTATACATATTGGGCAGCAAGGTGTGCCTTGTCTCCTTCTCCTAGGAGTACTCTCAGTCTTGAGAGGTCATCAACCTCTCTCTCTCTCTCTCCCTCTCTCTCTCTCTCTCTCTCTCTCTCAGTCTTGAGAGGTCATCAACCTCCTTGAAACCTGGGATTACAGAGTTCAACTTGTTCCAGTAAACGCTCCTTACTTCGTTGAATGTTTGGCACTTCAGGAGGAAGTGCATCTCTGTCTCGGTCTCACCTGTCGTACAGTGACCACATATTCTGTTCTCTTTTGGTTGCCAGGATCTTTTGAGTCTTCCTGTTTCGATTGCCAGTCTGTGGTCACTGAGCCTGTACTTGGTTAGGATCTGTCTCTGCTTTCTATCTCTGACAGTAGAGAGATATTCTGCCAGCTCGTACTCTCTGTTTAGAGCCAGGTAACATTCTAATCTGCTTTGGCTTCTCGTCTCGTCTTCCCAATGTTGTAAATAGTTGTCTTTACATTGTGCTATAATGCGTTTGACTGCGATTGGTGTTTGGAGAGTAGTGCTGCTGAGAGACTGGTCAGAGTGGCTCTGAGAGGGGGCAGCTAGCCTCAGAGCCAGCTGCCATAGGGGACTCTTCTCTGGGTCAGCTCTTGGCTCTGAGAGGGGGCAGCTAGCCTCAGAGCCAGCTGCCATAGGGGACTCTTCTCTGGGTCAGCTCTTGGCTCTGGAGGGCTTTGGAGTGGAGGGTGTCTCGGGGGCTGGATCTAAGGTGGTTAAAGAATGTTAGTGCTCTCTTTTGAGTGTTGATGATCAGTGGGTATCTGCCTAATTCTGCTCTACATGCATTTGTTGGTGTTTTTCTCTGAACACGTAAAATGTATCTGCAGAATTCTGCATGTAAAGACTCTGTTGGATGTTTGTCCCAGCGGGCATAGCTCTGGTGACTGAGTGGACCCCATACTTCACTACCGTACAGCGCAATGGGCTGGATCACACTATCAAAGATTTTGAGCCAGATTTTAACTGGAATTTGGACATTATAAAATGTTCTCTTAATTGCATTTAGAGCTCTTCTGGCTTTTTCTTTGAGTGCATTCACTGCCATGTTGAAACTTCCCGATGCTGTTATGGTTAAACCGAGGTAGGTGTAACTCATACTATGTTCGATGATATGATTGTTTATGGTAAACTGGTATTTGTTCTCCTGACATCTGGGGCGTTTTTGGAAAACCATGACATTAGTTTTCTTCATATTGACTGCCAGGGCCCAGTCCTTACAGTACTGGTCTACTATGTCCAGCTGCTGTTGGAGTCCTTGTTCAGTAGGAGACAGCAGAACAAGGTCATCAGCATAAAGCAGACACTTCACCTCTCTATCTAGGAGGGAGAGGCCAGGAGCAGCACAGTGATCCAACTGAACAGCAAGTTCATTTATATATATATTAAATAAAGTGGGACTTAAATTGCAACCCTGACGAACGCCTCTTCTCTGGGTGAAGAATTCAGTTTGTTTGTCTCCAATTTTAACAGCACATTTATTCTCTAAATACATTGATTTAACCAGATCGTACATTTTGCCCCCTATACCACAATGTAGAAGTCTATAATAGAGCCCTTCGTGCCAAATAGAGTCGAAAGCTTTTTTGAAATCAATGAAACAAGTGAATATTTTACCATGTTGTGTTTGGTGTACATGTTTGTTAACTAAAGTGTGAAGGGTATACACATGGTCGGTGGTGCGGTGTTTTGGAAGGAAGCCAATTTGATTTTTACTCAAGATGGATTGTTGGTTAAGGAAATCTTGTATTCTTTTATTTAGAATGCTACAGAATAATTTCCCCAGACAGCTGCTGACACAGATGCCACGGTAGTTATTAGGGTCTGATTTGTCTCCACTCTTATGAATGGGGGAGATGAGCCCTTTGCACCAGATGTCAGGAAAACATCCTGACTGCAATACGATATTGAACAGCTTTAACACTGTACCCTGCATCTCTGGGGTGCTGCATCGGAGCATTTCGTTTTTAATATTGTCTGGGCCACAAGCTTTCCTTGGCCGGAGAGATTGTGTCTGTGTGGTCAATTCTTCCCAAGTCATTGGGAAATCAAGAGGGTTTTGGTTGTCTTTAATAGTTTCTTCTAATGTTTGGAGTTTCTCTTTTGTAATACACTGATTTGAATTCATTAGATTTATTGGTATGTCTTTGTACAAACTTTCAAAATGTTCTCTCCAGATGTCACCGTTTTGGATGGGTACTGCTTGTGGTTGTTTTGTGTTGAAGTTGTTCCACAGATCCCAGAATTGATTTTGATCAATGGCTTTCTCAATATCCTCAAGTTTCATGTGGGTATAATTTTGTTTTTTGTTCCTTATTGTACATTTATATTTGTTTAAGACGTCATTGTATCTAATGCGTAAGGCTGGGTTGTTTGGTTGCCGATGTTTTTCATTTGCTATTTTTCTCAGGTCTTTTCTGATGGTCTTGCATTCTTGGTCAAACCATTTGTCAGCGTTTTGCCTTTTAACAGGCTTCCGTTTTTGCTTTATAAGTTCAGCTTTAATAGCTGCCTTGTGAAATATCATATTGATATAATCAATGGCCATGTTTACACCATCTTTGGTAGGACCATATTGATTTTGGTCAAATAGTGACATGTCATTTATCAGATCAGGTGAGTTCAAGGCCATGGTGAATTTGTCTCCACTGTCTGGGGCCCACCTGTAAGCAGGATGTAATGTGTACAGCTTACTGGGTTCCCTTGTTGTGTCACTCATTGGACCTGAGAGTTTAAAGAACACATTGATTTGGTTGTGGTCTGAAAAGGGGGATTGCTGTCTGACAGTGAATGCACTGATAGTGGAGGGGTCCATGTCAGTGATTGCATAGTCTACTACACTAGACCCTAGAGCTGAGGAGTATGTGAATCTCCCTAAAGAGTCCCCTCTGAACCTCCCGTTCACTATGTACAGGCCTAAGGCCCGACAGAGATGCACTATCTCTTTACCATTCTGATTGATTTCAGAGTCAAGGCTGTTCCGATGGCTGACGGTTGGTGTGGTAAACAGGGGGGGTTCACCAAATACATGGTGGCTGCCCTGTGGGTCTATGACATCAGGTTCAATTCCTGTTCGTCCGTTCAGATCTCCAGTTAGAAGCACATTTCCCTGGGCCTGAAAATAGGCGATTTCTGAATGGAGAGTTTCAAAAATGTCTTCTTCAAAATAAGGAGAATCTACTGGGGGAATATAAATAGCACACACGTATAGATTCCTGTCAGTTATGCCCAGGGTTTGATCTAACCTTAGCCAAATGTGGGATTTACCTTGTTTTACTACTGAGATCTGACGGCAAAGATCTCCTTTATACCACACCAAGATCCCCCCCGATGTTCTGCCCTTGCGTATGTTTTTTGATTTTATAGAGGGCACCATGACTTCATTATAACCTGGAGGACAGTGAGTGAGCAGATCATTTTTACACCATGTTTCTGTTAATATAATTAGATCAACATCTTTGATAGATTCTAAGAACTCTGGATTCTCACTCTTGACCTCAAAGGTTGAGGAGTGGAGTCCCTGAATATTCCAACAGCTTATATGAAAAGAACGCATCTTTTTTTTTCAAAAACAAACAATCAAAATGAACCTGTATAGTGAGACAAATATATATATAAAAAAAAAAACTATTTTCACTAATATTACTATTACTATTGATTACTACGATAACATATATATGTAATGTCTTAGCTGGACAGAAGTCGGGTGCACAGGGTGTGCAGCATTATCCTGATGTCTCCCAGTTCAGAGGTAGCAGGGGGAGGGAGGGTGGCAGCAGGCTGGGCTACAACTGCAGCATAGCTCCGCTGCTGTAGGCGGGGAGGGAGACGAGGAGCAGCTGTTGCTGCATATCTCTGCTGCTGATGTTGTGCAGGTGTTGAGCTGGGTGAAAGTAGCCTCCTCTGGGTGTGTTAGGGGCGTGGGGAGTGGGAGGTCCAGGCTGAGCTGTTGTGTCTCCTCACAGCAGGGGTGGTGATCCTGGGGTGGTGATGGGGAGGAAGCGGTCTGGGAGGGTCTATTGGGCCTCTAGAGGAGGGGGTGGGAGGGGTGCGTCCCAGGGCTGCATCTTTGAGGGTCTTTGCAAATATCCCCACCCTCTCTCTGTGTAGGTGGAGTCCATCATAGAGGTCCCAGGGGCCAATGGTTGAGTGGAGGGCCAGGTGGACATTTGGTAAGGTGGCACATCCTTTTCTGATCTCCATATTAATGTCATGGATGACATGAGGAGGGGTGTCTGTCCTAGGCAGCAGGGTGGAGACCACAATGCGGGTGTCGGGGAATTCCTTACTGGCCTGCTCCGCCATTTTCCTCACTGCCTCAGCAGTGTCCCTACGGAGGGTGTGCAGAGGGTGTGCAGAGGGTGTTCTTCCTCTGTTTTCTGTCGATCAATGTCGTTAACTCTTCTTTGGAGTTAATTCTGAAGAATAATTTCAGATTTTCCTATAAAATGTCTCACTTTTTAGGTCCAATTTCGATTTTTTGTTCAGCAGCTCATTTCTGATGCAGCTACTCAAAACAAAACAATTCTCTCTCTCTCTCTCTCTCTCTCTCTCTCTCTCTGTGAACCTGGAGGATGCGTTTGCAAAACTCATTGTGAGCATTTTCTATTGGATTGTTTTCCCATTTGTCAAATGTTTGGTTTGTTTGTGGGCCCCACACTTCGCTTCCATCGAGTAGGATGGGTTGTATTACTGATTGAAGTCATTTAAGCCAAATTAAAATGTGGATTTGTCTTTTTATTGCATAAAACGCCCTGCGTGCTTTCTCTCTCAGTTCCTTCACAGCTTGATTAAAGCTTCCAGTGGAACTTATTTTCAGGCCTAAATAATTATATTCTGAACAATTTTCTATTGTCTGTGTCCCAATTGTAAAGTCAGTGTTGTTTGCCTGACATCTGGGTCTTTGTTGAAATATCATTGTTTGTGTCTTTGTGATGTTGATTGCCATGGCCCAGGTCTGACAGTAACCTTCCAGTATATTTAAACTCTGTTGAAGTCCTTCTTCTGTGGGGCTTAACAGGATGAGACCATCTGCACACAGCAGGAACCTGATCCCTGTCTTGTGGAGAGTGAGCCCAGGTGCTGTGGACTGCTCTAAGATGGTGGCCAGTTCGTTAATGTAGATGTTGAACAGGGCCGGTGATAAACAGCATCCTTGTCTTACTCCCCGTTCTTGAGAAATTAAGGTGGTTCTCTTGTGTCCGATCTTGATGCTGCACATGTTGTTTGTGTACATAGATTTGATTAGGTCAAATGTTTTTCCCCCTATACCGCTTTGAAGTAGTTTGTTGAATAGACCAACGTGCCAAATCGAGTCAAATGCTTTTTGGAAATCGATGAAACAGACAAATATTTTGCTTTTATTTTGATTAACATATTTGTCAGTTAGGTGTGTAGGGTGTGAATGTGGTCTGATGTGCGGTGATTTGGTAAGAACCCAATCTGGCTTTTGCTCAGGACATTGTGTTTCGTAAGGAAGTCTATAAGCCGGGAGTTTATAATACTACAGAAGACCTTCCCCAGGTTACTGTTCACACAAATGCCTCTGTAGTTATTAGGGTCAGATTTATCGCCGTTTTTAAAAATGGGTGTTATGAGACCACGATTCCAGCTGTCAGGGAAGTACCCTATAGTCAGGATCAAGTTGAATAGTTTGAGTATAGCCAATCTGATCTTTTTACTCGAGTGTTTTAGCATCTCGTTCAATATGCCGTCAAGCCCACTTGCTTTTTTTGGTTTTCGGTTAATCAACTTTTTGTCCAGTTCCTGTTCAGTCGTTAGAAAGTCCAAAGGGTTCTGGGAGTCCTTGATGACCAGTTCCTGTTCAGTCGTTAGAAAGTCCAAAGGGTTCTGGGAGTCCTTGATGACCAGTTCCTGTTCAGTCGTTAGAAAGTCCAAAGGGTTCTGGGAGTCCTTGATGACCAGTTCCTGTTCAGTCGTTAGAAAGTCCAAAGGGTTCTGGGAGTCCTTGATGACCAGTTCCTGTTCAGTCCTTAGAAAGTCCAAAGGGTTCTGGGAGTCCTTATGACCAGTTCCTGTTCAGTCATTAGAAAGTCCAAAGGGTTCTGGGAGTCCTTGATGACCAGTTCTAATCTGTTGAGCTGTTCAGTTCTTTGTGTTTGTTCTGAGTCAGAGTTGAGAGGAATGTTACAGATGTTTGAAATGATCGGTCCAGACGTCTCCATTCTGTATCACTGGGTCATCGTGTTTACTTTTAGTTAGATGTTTCCAATGTTCCCAGAATCTGTTTGTGTTTAAAGAATCCTCGATGATTGTTGGTTGTTTTTGTGTGTACTGAGCCTTCTTGGTTTTGATTGTACGTTTGTATTGTTTGAGCATGTGGCAGCAAAGGAGGCGTACGTCTGCGTTGCTAGGATCTCTATGTTTTTGGTTCGATATGTTCCTAAGTTCTTTCCTTTTTTGTTGGCATTCTTCATCAAACCAGTTGATTTCTTTTTGTTTTGGGGGCTTGTTGCTGCATTTCTTCAGTTGGGATGTGTGAGCTGTTCTCATGAAGATGTGGTTCATTGTTCTGACTGCCAGGTCTATGCCTTCTTTATCGTGGTCATATGTGGTGTCCAGAGAGCTGTCTGAGAGTCTTTGAATGTGTTTGTTTCAATAGCTTTCTGGAACTCTTGTGCACTGTCTGGAGCCCATTTGTATTTTCTTTTAATGTTAAACAGGTTATTGGGTTCAGATTGTGGACTGTTAGTTTCTGTTCTTTTCATGAACACAGTCATTTGGCTGTGATCCGATAGAGGTGTTAGAGGTTTGACTATAAATGAACTGAGAGAGAGCGGGTCCAGATCAGCTATCATGTAATCTACGGTACTCGTGCCAAGAGACGAGCACAAGGTGGGTCTTCCCAAAGAGTCGCCTCTAAACCTACCGTTAACAATGTACAGACCGAGGCTTTGACAGAGTCGGAGCAGGTCTTTCCCATTCTTGTTTATCTGAGGGTCAGAATTATGGCGAGGGAGATTTGTGGTGTTGCGGGAACGTTTTGTCCAAATATATGTTTGTTACCACTCTCTGAATTTGAGTCTGGATGGGTTCCAGTACGTGCGTTGAGGTCTCCACAGAACAACACTTTTCCTTGGGCCTGAAATCTGCAGATTTTTGTGAGGAGGTTTGGGAATGTTTCCTCGCTGTAGTAAGGAGAGTCACTCGGAGGAACATATATTGTACATAAAAACAAATCATTTTCTGTACATGTGATGCTTTTGGATAGTTTAATCCAGATGTGGGAGGGCTCGGATTTTATTATTGTTATGTATTTTGAGAGTTCGAATTTGTGCCAAATTATAATGCCTCCTGAGTCTCTCCCTTTTTTAATTGCTGGGTTTTTGATCGAGGGCAGAAGAATTTGTTTGTAATTTGGGGGACAGTGGATGTTGGAATCAGATCTACAGCAGGTCTCTTGGAGGATAATAATGTCTACATTTTGTGTGTTCTCTTTAAATTAATCTGTTCTATATTTCTGTCCAAACAGAGAAGAATGTATACCTTGGATGTTCCACATAGAGATGGAGAATGGTGTCATTGAGGTGGTCATAGTGAAGAATACAAATACATCTTAAAAATGAGATAAACAGGTGTGTGTGTGTGTGTGTGTGTGTGTGTGTGTGTGTGTGTGTGTGTGTGTGTGTGTGTGTGTGTGTGTGTGTGTGTGTGTGTGTGTGTGTGTGTGTGTGTGTGTGTGTGTGTGTGTGTGTGTGTGTGTGTGTGTGTGTGTTAAGTTAAGTCTTCTACGACCTGACTCATCAGTTTGGTGCATATAAGGCTAAGGAGGTGTGTGATCTCTCCCAGGTCGATGTTTGGTGGGGTCTTCAGTGCAGTGGCGTAGCTTTTCTGAGCTGGTTGCTGAAACGGGGGGCAGGGCTGATATCCTGGTGTGGGCCTTGAGTTTATTGGAGTGGTGCTGGCCTGTCTTGCTTGTATGGCTCTGGTTCTGGGTGGGTGGCTCTGAAGGTGAGGTAATAATGGTGGAGGGGGGTAGGGGCCTAATCCAAGGGGATATCTGCGATATTATCTTGCAGGTGGTGATAGGGGTGGTCCAGTTATATGCTGGCTAGCTCGTCCGCGGCTAACAGAGGCTCCGCCCTGGCTTCGTCCTAAGGCCACATCTTTAAGTGTCTTAGCAAAGACTTTTACAATGTCCTTACGGAGGTGAACGTGGTCATGGAGGCTGTGAATGCTGAGGGTGGGGTGATGTGCCAGGTGGACATTGGGCATTACAGCACATCCTCCGGAGATCTCCGAATTGATCCTATGGATAGTGAGAGGGTGGAAATCTCTTCTGGGCAGGATTGTGGAGACAGTTATTTTAGAGTTTGGGAAACTCTGCGTAGCCTTTAGCGCCACTCTCGTCACAGATTCAGCTACTCTCTCTTGCTCTATACGAAGGTTGTTAGTTCCTGTGTGCACAATGATGTGGCTTGGTTCTCCCAGTTTGGCCTTTGTGAGAACATCAAGTGCATTATCTGTTCTCGGGCACCATATTTTTTTTATTTTTTGTCCGGGAAAGAGTTGTTCTTCATCTAAGAATTTTCCATTTGAGTCAATAAGAATTATTACTTCAGCATCAGTCGCTTCTGTGTCGGTTGCTATTTTGATCGTGGAAGGAGGAATGGGAGCTGGTAGATGGTTGTGGCTCATGCTGGGGCGCTGGGCCATTGGTGAATGGTTTCAATGTGGGGTTTGGTGAGGTTTTACTGGATGATGGTTGCTGGAGCAGGAGGCTGCTGGTTGGAGGCCTTGGCTCAGTGAGTTGTGTGTTACTCGTGGCAGGTTGGGGTCGCTGCAGTGCTGTGGCTGTGAGGCTCTGGAGCTGCTCTTTCAGGCTCAGGGTGGTTTGATGTTTGAGGTGCAACTCCTCTTTTACTGCTGTTATTTCTTTCTTTAGAATGTGCCTGTCCTCCTGTAGGACAGTCACTTCTCCTCTTAGTTGTTGTATTGATGTTTTTAATTCTTTCTTTAACTGGCAGAGTTCATCCTTAATCTGCTGAAATGATTCACTGGATGGTGAGTGAGAACGTTTTTCTCTCATTTTCACTATCTCTACCCAGTGGCGGCGCCAGAGATTTTCTCTAGGGGGTGCTGTGGGGTAGCTTGATGTTTCATAGAGGGTGCACAAACATTAAGGGTTTCCTATTAATGCACCAGCGCTACAGTTGAATTTTCTACTGCAACACTCCCCACACAGTGTACCCACGACTGTTACAATGAAGGCTCGGTAATCAGCTCGCGGCATATAGGTGTAAGCAGGGGTAAAGTGCTATTTTTACAAGTGGGGAGTGGACCTCACCTCCTCTAGGAGGGTCCTCACCTCCTCTAGTGGGGTTGAAGATTTTTTTTTAAATATTGAAGTTAAAAGCATCAATCTGGTGCACTTTGAGAGCCAAAATGAAGAGATCTATGGATATACAGTATCTCTCAACATACATATGAAACAGAACTGTAAACAGATTTTCTATTTCTTTATAGATATTTTACAAATCACTCCCCTTTTAAAACAAACCATTTGAGACCCACTGACATAACTAAACTAAAGTTAACTATCTAAACACTGAGAGTCCTTTACTTCACCTGAGCTGAGGTTATCTGAGACTCTCAGTCTGACAGGAGAGAGTTCTCCCTCCACCTTGTTGTTGAAAAAGCTCCTTATACCCGTTAGCTTGGCTAGCTAGCACCAGATGCTAACGACAAAGATCTCCGGTAGATACCCACCGGTGCGCGAGCTCTCTCTCTTGCTCGCTTGCGCACGCACACAAAATGGCTCGTGCCACACACACACACAGAGGAGAGCTTGAATGAAACAGACCCAGAAGTAAGCTACTTGTACTCACGAGGCCTATTATGTGCAGAATCCCTCTCGCTTTCAGGTGGTTTTGATTGAGTGTCCACACGTGGACGTTTAAGGACTAAAAAACGATACATTTTACACTTTGCTGTTAACAAATCATTTGGGGCTCCAGCTAACAGGAAGTCACTCAAGTGTCACAAAGTAATTTAGCCTATGGGTAGGTCAAAAATCGAATGGGTGCTGGCCATTGGCCTAATCATATCACCTGTGTTGGCTTTATGTTTTTGGTCAAACATTTATTTGTTTCACATTTGCATTGATGTAATCAATCATTTTTCTGATTTAATTTAATAAAAAAACACATTTCTTGGAGGTGCTTTGGCAATCCTGGGGGGTGCTTCAGCACCCCCGCCGCCCCTGTCTCTACCTCCTGTAGAGATAGACTCTCTCTGAGAAGGGTCACTGTTCCCTGTAGCTTGTCTTCAGGCTGCAGCTGCTGCTCCTCTCTGAGAAGGGTCACTTTCCCTGCATTTTGTCTTCAGGCTGCAGCAGTCTCTCTGAGACCTGGGTAACGCAGCTAGCTTTCTCTTTGTTGTGTGTCTTTGTTCGTGCCTTAATAATAAGAACATTTTCTTGGACTAAGGTCAGACCTGACACCCAGCCGCCGGAAGTTGGCGAAAAACCAAGAGGAGAAGAAGGACAAAAGAAGAGGTGAGTGGATTAAACAGATGCAGAGTGTAGATGCATTAAGTGTATTTACACCTGTTAGCTTACAGTTAATCACGAATCAGAAGTTATCTTATTTAACACAACAGCTGTAATCTCGGAAGAAAGTGTAAAATGTGCGACAAAAATAGTCTCAAACTATCTTTAAATAAAGGCTAACAGCTACAGTCTAACAGCTACAGTCTAACAGCTACAGTCTAACAGCTATCGTCTAACAGCTAAAGTCTGAAAGCTATCGGCTAACAGCTACAGTTATTTTTCCAGTTCGGCTCTGGGGAGTAACAGTTGATTTGTAATGCTCAGCTGACTTTATGTTAGTTATTTATTACACCAGTTGTCTTTAAGACGGTTTGAGTTGTTGTGTTGGTGCTCTTTACTATAGATATGGTTTTAAATGTATGCTAACTAGCTTATTAGCATCGCTATTCACCGCAACGTAGCATTTTTCCCATTGAAATTAATGGGGTTCTTCAGTTAGCAGCTAACGCTAAGCTAAGCGACGGGTTAGCTCATTAGATAAATAGATATACTTTATTTAAATAATGATTTATCTTAAACTGGGAAATGATTGTGTCCCAGCAGAAGTGTTTTCAGGCATTACACGAGTTAAACATATTTAAAAGATGCAATAAGATAATAAAAATGAAGCATTGGCAGCAAGTATACACACAGGACACATATCACTAGAGTATCTAAAGAATACACAATATACAGAAAATACTGTATACATGGAGTACATTAAACAGTCTCACTAGCTAATGTTTGCTTTCTGTGCTAACTTAGTGATAGTTTCACACGGATAGCGTTATAACCGTGGTTCAAACAACCATTAATGTCACTTTCTATGTGAATAAAGTCATTTTAATGAAATAAAAGTGAACAAACTGTGAGCTGTAAGTTAGAATGTAAGTTGCTACACAGATTATGATGAATTATATCTAAATATTTGTATTATTAATAATAATTTACACAGAAAACCAACTTGTTATCGTAATGGTTAAAGTAATTTGCATGTAATGTTAATAACTATCTGACCTTTCTATCATGTTCTCCTCTGCTTAGCATCACATTGACCAAATGGATCCATTTGGACCATGTTTACGTCACAGCAGCATAGATGAGACAAGGCACTGCACGTGGTGCGATAAAACACTACATAGAAGCATCTAGAAATAGAACATATCATTGAATAAACTCTTTGAATTCCTCCTCTTCACTGCTGACAGTTTATGATGAATTATATCTAAATATTTGTATTATATTAATAATGAAGCAGCTCTGTGGTCTTCATCAGGACAGCTGATGAGCAGCATGGAGGAGAAGAAAGAGACCCCTGGAGCTCAGGTCAGTGTGCACTTCATCACAATATATTCCTAATTCCAGCGTTTCCGCCAGGCGGGCGTCTTGCCTTCATTTGACGCCCTTATTCAGCTCGGAACGCCCTATACAGACATAAATAAACCAGCGACTGTATTCGCCATGACACAGACAGTCTGTGGTTTGTACTTGTTTAACTTCTGTCTAGTTTCTGAACAGATATGAGGAGCTGTGAGCTCTGAGGGCTAACAGCTAACGGCTGATGTTGGTTTTGTGGTTCACATTAGCCGCTTTCACACCGCAGGACTTGCGGTACTTTAGTGCCGGCACTAAAGTACCACTAAAGTACCACGGCACTAAATCCGCCAGGGGGCTAGTGCCAGTCGCATTCACACCGCAGTACTTTCCCTGAGGCACGATTACGCTGACGTCACTTCGCCTTCTTCTTCTCTGGGTTTACTGGCAGGCCGCAAAACCACTTCACGGCGAGTACAACAAAAAAACGAGAGAAGAAGAACTACACGGGGGAGGGGGTATAAAGCCCACCCGCTGTATGAGGCGTTTGTTTACTTTCAGACCTCAGACATGATGGAGTTCAATGAGCTTGTTGTCTTTGTGCTCATGTTATACAGCTTTGTAACTGGGTTATTGCAGCCAACTAGGGATTTGACCCACGCGTCGGATGCTGTAAGTGCAATGCTGGTTCGGAGTCGAAGGCGTACCATAACGAGTATTTCAACCGCAAAGGCTGGCACTCGCTCGTCCTGCAGGGTGTTGTGGATGCTAGGGGCCTCTTTTGGAGTGTTTTTGTTGGCTTACCAGGGAGCATGCATGATAGCAGAGTGTTCAGCATGTCCTCACTGGTTAGTTTTGTGGATAGGGGTGGTCTACTTCCTCATGTAACAAGGAATATTGGGGACATGATGTGGGTTACTATATTCTTGGTGACTCAGCCTACCCCCTGCAAAGATGGCTGATGAAACCTTTCCAGGACAATGGAAGGCTTTGTACAGTGCATTTGGTTCTCTCTTTTATTTACCACATTCAAGACAGGCACAATTACAATAGTCCACACACCTTTGTGCAAAGAAAATATGTCAGTATCAAAACAGTGTGGCAATATAATAACAAACTGCCAGGTGTCATATGCACATTAAATAGGCTCAGCAGTTAACACACCTTTATTATATATCCTCCTGAGAGGAACTCGGTACACTAACTCCTAAGATGTTCCCTTACTATAATTAATTAAAATATTGAACTCACAACACTGGTAATTACAAACTTAACCATTTATCTTTCAATAAATAGTGCTTGTGTTGATGGACGCCGTTTTGAAATACAATGAAATTATCTATTTCAAAGCCACATTGTGGGTGGGACACAACTAAAGCTTCGCCAGTTTATAACCGATGAAACATGATGGTATCAGAATAATCACTTACATGTGATTTATAGGATGCTACACAGGTCACTGTAAAGATAGTGTCAGAGGAGAAATAAGCAAGATACATTATCTGTTAAATCGCCAAGGAGGTTATCTTTTATTTATCAGCAGCAGATCAATAAGTGTCAGTATCAAAACATAACACTGGCAAATACAATAGGTAGGCTCAGCAGACAGACCGTAGTGCAAAGTTAAAGTGTCACATGATTATCTACTAAATAGTGAATTCAGCATCAACTTCACCTGATGAAGTTCAAAACAATGTAACAGACACACCTTAGTGCAAGTTAGGTGTCAGTATTAAAATACAGTGGCAATATATATATAATAACAATAGAAAATCAACTTCAATCAAATGTACACAAAAAAAATACACTTATAACAAATATATAAAAATAGCACCGTAAGAGTTGAACTGTGGGCTAAGCCCTGAATGTTTCCATGTCCAGGAAACACCGCTGTGTGTCAATACTACAGGGAGGAAGGCCTGTTTGACTTCACTAGCTCTGAAAGCACTCCCAGAAACCCCTGCTGAAAAGCCTTTTGTTGCTCCATTTGCTGTGCCAAGACTGCGTCCCGTTCATCCTGGCGCTCCATCATCGCAATCACCCTGTCCTCTGTTTCCTGGGCCTTGTGTAAAAGCATCATCTGGTCCTCGTGCATCGCCTTGCTGGCCATGGCACGCCTGTCCTCCATAGTCTCGATGGTGGCAAAGAAGTTCTCATCATGTGTGTCCTGTGCGCGCTTTCCTAAGAGGAAACATTATTTAATCACCATGTAGTTTTACAGGCAGAAGGGACACGGTCAGGCTGTTAGGGCTATTCCGACTGATAGGGTTAGGCACAGACACACACACTCACACACAAAGACATAAACACACACACGAGAGAGACACACGTTACGTTTTCTTACCGGAAGTCATGTGACCTAGCCCGGATGTTTACAATTTTGTGAGCGTAAAATGGGCGCGAAAAGTGTAAACGCCTGCCTAGGCAAATACGTTTTCCACGGTGTTTCATAATTCATAATTGTACCATGAAGGAAGTAAACGTGATTGTGAAGCTACAGTGTGTGTGAACGTACTTTTGCGTTTGGTTGATGGAAAGGGAGACGAGCAACGGCTGCTGTTGCGATCGGGAAAGGAAAGTCCACTCGTTTCCAATCCAGCGAGTTGTCCCGCCTCGCCTGAAACAAACAAATGAGTTAGTGAAGCACATTACAGAAAACACTGCCCACTTATTCACAAGTCAAAACGTTTTCATGGCGGCCGAGAATAGCTAGTTAGATGTTATGTTATTAGCCAGCTCAGGGCCGGCTAACAGTGTTAGCCAGTTCAGCCTGCTCATGGCTACCTCGATCTACTGAGCAAATAAAAGTACATCTGAGACCAGTAATGTGCATATTAAAAACCCCAGTACAAGTAGTTTATTTTACCTTCGTCGTTGTCGTCGTTGCTCACTTCACAGCCGACTGAATCCGCCGTTTCAGCGAGCTCCCACAGCAGCGTGCCCGAGTCGATGGTCATTTCAAATAGCTTTTGCGAACATCGCTCAAAACATTTAGAGTTGGGAACTGCTTTTTGTAGAAGCTGCTGCATCCCTGCATCTGAGTAAATTGACAGAAGCGCCGACACTTCCTCATCATTCCACTGCTCCGGTGCTGTACGTGTTGTCATAACTGCAAACAACCTACTCGCTCAGGTGTGGATGTGGTTTTGTAGCGAGGGAAAAAATGGCTGCCTAACAAAACAAATTCAGAGTCTAACGGGGCGTGGTATGCAATTCGCCAGCCAATAGAAATAGAATAGAAATTGGCACTCTTTTGTCACCAGGTTCGTACCACCTCTCTAGCAGGGACTAAAAAGTACCAAAAGAGTTCCAAAAGAGTTCCCAGCACTGAGTAGTCCCGGCGGTGTGAACGCGACATTATTGGTACTAACGGAACTAAAGTACCAGGGAAAGTCCTGCGGTGTGAACGCGGCTAATGTCACTACCCGATCTGCAGCCCTGCCCTATCTGCAGTGCGCATGTGCGAGAAGGTCCGCCATATTTGACAACTCCATACGGCAACTCCAATAGGACATTTGACGTCTAGACGGCTGCCCGATTTGCATCGTGCATGCGTGAATCATAAACGTCTCACATATCTTTATTAAAATATGTTGTTATTTTAGATAAAATGAAGGACATTCACAGTTAATGTAATTAGATATACATTATGAATGCCATACATATTGCATACATTCAGTCAATATTTCTTCAGTATTTATGATGGCTGTCTAACAGAAGTTACATCCATTTCTCACTTATTCTGACAATGTTCTTAACCCAATAAAATGACCCAATAAAAGGAGTTGTTCAATAATAGTGAAGTCACGTTGTAATAACAATAACTCGTCTCTCTCGTTCAGATTAATATTGTCCGGTTTTTTGAGTGTTCTTTTTCTGCTTTGCCAAACGCCACTGTGTCAAATGTCCCATTAGAGTTGCCGTATGGAGTTGTCAAATATGGCGGACCATCTCGCACATGCGCACTGCAGATAGGGCAGGGCTGCAGATCGGGTAGTGACACACATTGAAGATGACGTCACGGCTCCGCCTACACTGCGTTACTATAGTTACTGCCCCAGTTCCTAAACTGTATTGGAAACGCAGCATAAAGTGAGCCTGGCCTACCAAGGCCTAACTATACCGTACTAAGCTGTGCGAGGCCCTGCAGTGGAAATGCGCCATAAGTGGATGTCATTGAAGACCTTTTCAAGAGCAGTCTCAGTGCTGTGGTTTGGACGAAAGCCTGACTGGAACACATCCAAATAGTTATTTAAATGCAAGAAATTACTCAACTGTTGAAAAACTACTTTTTCAATGATTTTACCTAGAAATGGGAGGTTTGATATGGGCCTGTAATTGTTCATTACTGAAGCGTCTCGAGTATTCTATTTTTAAGAGCGGTTTAAGGCGAGACACCCCAGGTGAATAGGGTAATTTTTTTAACTTAAAGGTATCAGCTAGAAATTTCTCCAGTTAATTACTTACAATAAGGCAATTGCCTTTTGTATTACAAGTTTGCTGAAATAGCATGTTTAAATATGCAAATTATCCATTATCTCATTAAATATACACATATTTTAACACATTTCAGGAATCGAAATCTGAACTTTGGATAAAGCCAGGTTCAAAATTATTGTTTCATTTTGTAGTCATATTAGTATCTAAGGCTTTTACAGAAGGGATTTTGGATATCTCTTTTTATCACTCCATAAATCAGAAAATACTGTCAACAGCCCTAAAATATCCATTTTCGCCATGATTTTAGGTATACAATGTTGTATGATTCAGGCTATGAATGATATATGAACAAACCCTTCTGTAAAAGCCTTCATAATATTGATATGAATATAACTGGAAGGTTTGGTGTATGTACGTGCTACTGAAGTGGACATTTCGAACTCAGAGTAGGAAAAAAAACTCATTTTGAGAAAACGACCTTTAAAGATTGCAGTGAGGCGCTAGCTGAACCCTCCTGTTCTCTGGATGACAGCTTGCGCATCGACGCACTCCGTGAAGGTATTTCATGTTCGGGGTCATTTTTTTTTGTATAACCTTGCTTCGTGCAAGTGACAATTGTTGTCGTCTTCTCTGTGAATGTTTTTTTCGCCGTTCTTTTGGCATTTTGAGATTTCAATTTCTACAGGGTGTCCGCGGGGTCTTAAAAAGTATTAAAAGTTGATAAATCAATTTAGCGAAAATTAAGGCTATTAAAAAGTATTAAACGGCATTTTCCAAGGTATTAAGAAGGTCCACAGCAACGACAACATGAAACACCCTTTAATTTACTGAAACAACATGTCGGGAAACCCCCTCAAGTTGGCCCCATGCATAGCGTGCCATAAAATGCTGCTTCTTATTTTAAGTTTCGTTGCCTTGCTCCGCTCTGTGTGAGGGGGGGGGTTATCTGCTGGTGGACTACCTGAGAGATATACAGCAGGAGAACACGCCGTCCACCGCGGAGAATAAACAGAAGGGCAACCATGCTCTGGGGTCTTCTTCGCTGCTGTTGGTGTATTTTGTGGCGGCAGCAGCGCCACTTACAGGCCTGGCATATGTATTACAGCGTGTCCAGCATTTCCAGCGGTCTAGTGTGAACGGACACGTTAATGAATCGAATGCGCTTGAACGGAAGACTTTTTTGCGTTTGCGTATGTGTTTTACTGTATGCGTCCTCGTGGGGCCGGGGTCTAAGCCAAACTATATCCGGTCACAGAGATCTGCTATTTTAAAGTAAGGTCAACACATATCGACCCTAAATATAGACTATATTAAGAACGAGAAAAGTCTTAACATATATATCGTTTTTTGTAAACATATGACAAATGTGTGAGGGTGATGACGTTAGAGCATCGTCCTATGTGCCGGGCTTAGCCCCGGACAGCCCCAGCCCAATTTAACCCCTGGGTATTTGTGAGGGAGCTCCTATATGGCATTACCCCGCTGAAGCTCACCAAAGTTTAATATATTTCATAGTTCAAAGTTTTGTCAATTGTTTTGTTTATTGGTCAAATACTGGTTTCTAATGGTTTCTGATGGTTCTACTGGAATGAAAGAGCACAGAGTACAGAAGCAACAAAGCAGCATACTGCATTAACCCTAACCCACAGAGAGTTTGAAGTTCATGTGGAGAGGAGGCTTCAGTAGTCTGTCTGCACTCTGTTTAGTTGTGCTATCTTACAATCAATATAGTAAATGTGAGGTAAATTGTGTCACCAATGTAACCGGTTAGAACTCCAAGTTGTGATGAGGTCTTAAAATGTATGGAAAGGGTCTTAAAAAAGGTCTTAAAGGGTATTAAATTTGACTTCAGGATTCCTGCATATACCCTGTTCTAGCTGAAAGCTAACCAGGAAGTGTTTTAGCACACCACGTGACGCATCTGAACGAATCACGATGTCAGAAATTGACACCGTGAGATTTCGTTTCTTCGTTTAAGACCCCTTTGTGCTTTCACGATTGTTTGCTGATACAAAGGAAATGACCATATTTGGATCCGATGAGATTGTTCAGGAGAGACACAGCTTTCCAACAATACCTCTGTTGACATGGTGCACACAGCGGTCGCGGTACTTGATGTTAAGTTAGAATGCTAACTTTTGGTGAATTTAGGAGAAATCTACAGATGCAAATAATAATAATAATTCCTTACATTTATTATAGCGCTTTTCCAGATGCTCAAAGCGCTTCACAAATACACATTACACATATCATACATGCAATGATCATGTACTGTGGACAATACCCACAGGAGCAAATCCGGGTGAAGTGTCTTGCCCAAGGACACAACGGCCTGACGCAGTGGCAGCAGGAGCAGGTTTCGAACTGGAGTTCCCCAGCACCCCCCTTGATCTGATGATCAGATGCACAGACCACTGCGCCACCCGTCCCACAATAGACAAACTATAGTAAAATAAACACTTAAATGTGTATTTTGTACGTTTTCCTTCCAAAAGCCTGAAAGAAAACATGTTATAGAATCAAAATAGCACAACATCTCAAAATTGACCAGTCCTTGAAAAACGATGTTTTTGCCTGCCGTGTCTCGCCTTAATGACTGCAGTTTTCAGAGCCTGTGGAAAAACACCTGAGTGAAGAGACTTGTTTACTATGTGAAGTAGATCTGAGGCCATGCAAGGAAAAACATCTTTGAAAAACCCTGTTGGAATAATATCAAGGCAGCAGGAGGAGGACTTCAGAAGTTGAATAATGTCCTCTAGGTTTTTATCATTAAACTGATGGAACTGTGTCATGGTGTTTGTATTGATTTTAGGTGGACACAGGGACATCACATCTGCTGTACCTGATGCAGAGGCACTGACTGCTGCTCTGATTTTCTGAATGGGGGGATACTGATACTGTGGGGTTAGTTAGTGTGTCGACGGTAGCAAACAAGGCACGTGCATTGTTTTTGGCAATGATGTCAGAGAAGAAAGACTGTCGTGCAATTTACAATTCCAAATGATAAAAGCCAAGTCTCTCTTTATAGATTTCAAAGTGAACCTGGAGATTTGTTTTTCTCCACCTACGTTCAGCTTTTCGACACTCTCTTTTTTCTGTTCTCACGGTCATGGCCTTTCTCCATGGAGAGCTTTTCTTCCCAGTCACTTCCTTTACCCTAGTTGGAGCAATGGCATCTATAACATTTTTATTTTTGAATTAAAATGATCTACTAGCTCATTTACTGAGATGTTAGCAGGGGCAAGTGTGGAAGAAACATTCTGAGTTAGTATTATAGTGTTTTCAGTTAAATATCGCTTTGTGGTTACCTCTTTTTGAACATTTGTGTGAACAGAAATGGAGCTCTCAAAGGAATGATCAGAGAGCGCAACATCAGTCACCACAACCTCAGAGATATTCAGACCCTTTGAGATCATTAAGTCCAGAGTGCGCCCCTTATTGTGTGTGGGCTCCGTCACATGCTGAGTCATTCCATTGAATTGATTTATTTAAAACAAGGGACAGTGTACATTAATCAACATATTAAAAACATGTAAAAGTACTCGAATTAGCCAAAAGGCTAGTTTTCACCGATAGTCCCTTTGCCAGATGGTGATGGACATCCTAAAAGCAATAATAAAAATACCACGACATTTTTATACCATTGTACATATTTACAATAGATGACATCACTGAATACAGATAAGAGCAAGTCATGATAATAAATAAAAAATGTACAATACGCACTCATACACACACCTACACCCAAACATCAGTGCTGACACTGTTGGTTATTAATGAGCCACTTTTTAACACTGTGCTTGAATGTGTAGTAGGATGAGGACTCTCTCATTGGTTGTGGTATTGAATTCCATTGATGGGATGCGTGGAATGAAAGACAGCCTGGCTGAATGCGCTCTTCCTAAATGGGATGGTGCAGTCTCCCCTAGCCGCACCTCGAGTAGCCCTGGTTGAGGTGGACTTTAGGCTGATGCAGCCAGAGGAGGAGGAGGAGCCAACCCACGAGTAAACTAAGCAGATGTTTTTGTAAACTCTGAGATGTTCCCAGCTGAACAGATTATACTTTTTAACAATGTGACAATGATGATACCGGAATGGCGTTTTGTCTCGTGTTCTGAGTGCTTGTTTATACAGTGATTCCAGTGGCCTTAGAGCTGTAGAGTGTGCATTAGACCAGCTGATCAGACAGTAGTAGATGTGGGAGAGGACCATTGAGTGAAGGTATAGCTTAGCTGCTGCAGATGATAGGAAGTTTCTAATGTATCTGTCATTTGACAGATTGCACTTTACTTTATTGCAGACCTTTTTGATATGGGTTTTGAAATTGAGGTTTGTGTCAATATGTACTCCCAAGTACTTATACTCCGAGACAACCTGAAGTCTCCTGCCAGAAAAGAAAACATCTTGTTCTGTCATAATGCTGAGGCCAATAATTAGACCAACAAAACAAAACTCAAGAGCATACTGAGACTCGGAGTGACAGGATACCGTCTCCCTCTGTCTCCTGTATACCAGAGGTGGGAGTAAGTCATACATGTGCAAGTCTCAAGTTACTGGGGTGAGAGTCAAGCAAGTCAAGTCCTACGAAATCCTGACGCGTGCGTGTTTAACTCATCTCTTTCGACTCCACCTCGAGCGATAGAATTACTAACAAAGAACTGCTAACAGAGCACTTATATACGAATAAAGGACTGGCTTATCTAAAGCCAGTTGAGTAGCACTTGAAATGCTTGCCTCTATGAAACCTGATGTACTTATATGATTCTGTTTTCTTCAAGGTTGTGTCTTCCTGGTCGAATGTACTTATTGTAAGTCGCTTTGGATAAAAGCGTCAGCTAAATGCAATGTAATGTAATGTTAAAACGTAGCAGCCTGTGGTCGCTCGTTAGCTGTTCTAATGAAGGTAAACACAGTGAAGGCACAGCTCTTTGCAGCTGGTGCTGCTCTTCTCAGATTCTGCTGAGTTACACGTTACTGCCTCCTGGTGCTGCAGAGATTTCATGAAGTGAAGGAGGTTTTTCTTCTATGAAGCAGCTGTGGGCAGCAGATACTGTGAGAGTCACAGACATGAATACATAGGTCAAGGCAGACTGGTTCACAGACTCTCCTGTTTTGCCGATCCGGTGCTTGAACAAATAACTCTACACCCCTGGCCGAAATGTCCCTAAAATGAAGTCCGAGTTTGAAATATATCTCAAATAATGTATGTATTTCCCCACATAAACATAACGGTCTGCAATGAAACGGCTGTCTCCTGTGCGCTCCACTTCCTACTTTCTCCTTTCTCTCTCTTTTTTTTTTCTTTCATTGCCCTCTAGGGTAATCTTCGTACAATACAAAAACAAATGCAAATATTTTATTTTAAAAAGTAAAGTCCTTTGGAGTCATCTGTCTCAAGCCTAAGTCTCAAGTCATGAATACCAAGTCAAAGTCAAGTCGAGTCTTTTATCAATGTTAGTCAAGCAAGTCTCAAGTCAAAAATAGGCAAGTCAAGTCATGTGACTCGAGTCAAGTCATGTGACTCGAGTCAAGTCCTGTGACTCGAGTCCCCCACCTCTGGTATATGCTTTGGTTAGAATATTGCTGTATTACTGTATCAAATATAATAAACACAAACAGTTGATAAGTAGTATTTTGTTAACTCAAGGTTTATATTAAAGGGGACCTATCATGCAAAATACACTTTAGTATGTCTTTATAGATGAATATGTGTCCCCGGTGTTCCAGGGAACTCACCAAGTGTCAGAAAACACAACCCTCTCTATTTTTCTCCATACCCAAATCTCTAAAAAAGGGGCTGCAACGGATCTGTGACAGACTGATCCAGATTTGAACACTTTACTGACGTCAGTAAAGTGGTGCTACGGCTATTGGTCAATTCTCCACCTATCAGGGGAATGAGAGGTTGGGCCACGGCCGGCCATTGCCGCTCGAAAGCGCTGGAGACGCTGTAGTACATATGCCAGAACTGTAAGTGGCGCTGTAGTCTGCCACAAAAGCAGCGAAGAAGACTTCCCTTGCATGGTTGCCATAGTTGCCCTTCTGTTTATTCTCCGCTGTGGCTCTTTTTCTATAGTTGTATGTATTGATTTAAATTGACATGCATCCGCTAAGAAAAATAGTCCGTTGTTACCATTTGAACTAACGTAGCAACGGCAGGAACTGCTTCAATAGCGTTTTTGAGGAGCTTTTTGATTACAGATTTGAAAACATCGTTGCTTGCTTTAAAAGTAGCACAATTCATGATGTCAAACCTTGGAAAGTATCTAGATATCCCTGCCCTAATGCCAAAGGAACTGCACACTGAAAATGTGTCACCGTTTGATGTCTATGTCTGGACTGCTGCGTAAAAAGGAGGGTTTCTGCCCCGTTACTTCTCTTCTTTCTTCTATAAGAATAAAACACTGTGGACGGAGATCTCTTTTTCTCCCCCTCTTCTCCCCGCTGCAGCCCAGCAGCTGATCTCGGAGCATGCTCCCCTCGACTGCAGGGGGGCGTGGCCAGCTGGAATTTTGAATAAAATACTATATTTATATACTTTATATAGCTATGGCCCTACAATATATTGTTCAAATATAGCATGATAGGTCCACTTTAAGTGAGTTTTTATTGTGTTAACTTGTGTATTTATGCTTTTTAGATTGACTTTCTCTCTTTCTCTGTCCGTCTGTTCTAGAAACCGAAAGGAAGAGAGAAATGTCACAGCTGTCAGCAATGTGACAAATCCTTCACAACATCTGGAAATTTAAAGAGCCACCTGCGTATTCACACAGGAGAAAAACCGTACAGCTGTGAAGAGTGTGGGACAACTTTCACTACATCAGGTCATCTCAAATCACATCAACGTATTCACACTGGAGAAAAACCGTACAGCTGTGAAGACTGTGGGACAACTTTCACTCAATCAGGTCATCTCAAATCACATCAACGTATTCACACAGGAGAAAAACCTTACAGCTGTGAAGAGTGCGGGACAACTTTCACTAGATCAGGTCATCTCAAAAGACATCAACGTATTCATACTGGAGAAAAACCTTACAGCTGTGAAGAGTGTGGGACAACTTTCACTACATCAGGTGCTCTCAAATCACATCAACGTATTCATACAGGAGAAAAACCTTACAGCTGTGAAGAGTGTGGGACAACTTTCACTGAATCAGGTACTCTCAAATCACATCAACGTATCCATACTGGTGAAAAACCGTACTGGTGTGAAGAGTGTGGGACAACTTTCACTACATCAAGTAATCTCAAAACACATCACCGTATTCACACTGGAGAAAAACCGTACTGGTGTGAAGAGTGTGGGAAAACGTTCACAACATCAAGTGCTCTCAAATCACATCTTAGTGTTCACACGGGAGAAAAACCATAGTGGTTTTAAGAGTGTAGGAGCCGCAATTAAGCATATTTTGTTTTTTCACTGTTTATAATAAACAATTCCCATCTATTCCCACCGGAAGGGGAGGGACTTCGCCACTCTATTGGCTTTGTGTTGGGTAATCATTTTTTCCATTACAGATCCCATCCCAACAACGCCATCTGTTGACGAAACGTCAGAATTGACAGGCATAATGTTCACTGTTCCTTTTAGTTTCGTTTTCTGGCTGTCCATCTGCCGACAGCTGTTTCAAACAGCTGACATTATTGCAGCATTAAATCCAAGCCATTGTCCGATGCAGTTTATGATTCCAATATACGATCCAGTTTGAATGCTGCTCATACACGCCGCTTTCCCAGCCTTGGCTCTCGGCCTCTCCTTTCGCCTCTTGATGAGCGCAGGTGGTGACAATCTCCAGCTGATTGTGGCGTGTTGTCCAGCTGATCCGGGATGACTGTGTCGGTTGTGAAGTAATCCAATTGTTTGTCCAGTGAAAACGATCCATAATCCAATGCGATATGTTTCTTATTGTCCAGTTTCACTCATAGAGTACGATTCTACTTAATGTAATGGCAGTTTAAATGTTCCAGTGTCCTATATCTTTTTGCCATTACTTCACAGGAGGGTTTAGAGTGATCCTGACACAGACACAAACATATGAAGTTCCGGTCTTTTGCTGCAGTTTTAGAATGATGTGTTATTGCTTTATATACCAAGGTTTAAGTACACAGTGTCAATAGTTGTAGTATGAGCATCTGCTGGGGCTGGGCTGGCCGTCTGGTAGAATCGGTATGTTCTTCCTCCTGTGTCCTCTTCCTCTCCTGTGACCTCTGACCCCTTTTATACACCCCGCCACCAAGTGTTCTAAAATAATATTGCTCTATTCATATAAATAAGGTAAACTGAGACACCAACAACACCCATAAAATGGCTCCTACAAAGAGTGTGGGAAAACCTTTCCTTAAAGTATTCACCTTAAAGTCCATGAGCGAGTTTCACTGTTCACATGCTTCATGTATCTGGAACATATTTACGATGTTTTCAGTTTGATTCTATTCTCTTGTTGAAATGATCAGACTACCAAAAATAAAATGGCCTTAGAAACAGACTCATAACCCTGCATATTTGTTGTGTTTTGCAGCATATTATAAACATGTAATTCCCTTATCTTCAAATACCCCAGGTTGTGTAGTGATGTATTTGAGGTGTACTGTCCACATCGCAGACCTGAAGTCGTGCAGTCAATAGGCTTGTTTGAGACAAGCAAGACCTGCGCAGACCTGCGCAGTTGCGATCAACGTCTTGCTAGTGCGTTGCATGATGGTTAGTCATTTTGTCCGACTTGCTCTGGAGGCTCGTCCACATGAGACTTTGAAATCTCGCGGGACAAAGATGCCCGCAGCCTTGAGAGCGAGGCGAGGCGAGTTGGCGCAGTTGCTCTTCACGAGCTGCGGAAGCGAAATGCTTGATGGGAAACGGCTCGCTGGTATCTCGAGCTGAGCGCTCATTGGTGGGTTTTACCACGTGCTGCTGATGAAACTCTCCAATTGGCTGGCAAAAGTTTGTTGTTGTTTTGTGTCAGTTTTACGTCGCCACATCCATTCCCATTTTTCATCATTGTTCCACAATGTTTATCATCGTGAAATTAATATCTATATATTTTATACTATACTGCTTACCGTTTTCATACTTTATATATCTTAGCATATTCATACACACTGTTCATACTGCTCACAGGCTGATATCTAGTGTATTCATACCCCACTGTTTATTCATCATTCAATTAATTCTATATGTTATTCTGTAGATTGTGTACATTACTTTCCACTTCACTGCTTGTTGCACCTGGTTAGAAGCTAAACTGCATTTCGTTGTCTCAGTACCTGTAATATGTGCAATAACAATAACGTTTCTCTTTAAGTTAAACCAAATCATTAAAATAAAATCTAATGTAATGATTTGGTTTAACCTTATTTATTGAATACATCATTTAAAATGACAAGATTACATCCATGTTGTACACATCATAAAGCTTAAAGTGGCAGCTAAAGAATTAACACAGCAGTAGGTCTGTTCAATTCATGCTCATGAAGCTTCATGTGTGCGGATCTGAAGGGACTGATCATTTGTAGCCTGTCCACCTATCAGTTTTGCAAACATTAAGAGGGAGGAGCATTTCTAATTATGGAACCCAGTCACTGGTGTGGTTCATCATCATGACTGAATTAACAAACCTATATAAAGCAATGGAGATCACCTTTGTCTACAGTGGGTAAAATGGAATTTCCGCCATTGCAAACCCAGCCAGTCAAGCCGACTCCGAGTCCGAGCTGTCCGACTTAAGACAAGCTTTTTGACACCTCCCCCGGCTGCGATCGGCTACTCTCGTCTACTTTCGAGGCGAGCCGCAATGTGTCTCAAACAAGCCTAGTGTATGCGAAGTGTACAGGACCTTGGTCTCTGAGACTCAAAAAAGCCTTTCTCGCCTACCTGTCCACTTTGCAGACCTGAGGTCCTGCAGTCATTTCTCAAAGATGGTGTGGCATATAGGGAGGTGCAATCTCCTGATGGTATAGACTGTATTATAGTGGACATCTGCAACCCTAGAAAACAAGATAACATTAGGATAATCAATTTATACAACCCATGTCCAAATCTAACCACTGATATATTTAAAGAACAAGCATAAAATAAACATAGGAAGGAAGTTTGGTGTGGTGATTTCAATGCACACAACCGTCTATGGGGCAGCAACCATACAGACAGTAACGGAAACATAGTGGAAGAAATGCTGGAGGAAAGAACACTAGTATGCCTTAATGATGGACATGGCACAAGAGTAGATGTTCACAGGGGGAAAGTCTCATGCCTGGATCTGACATTAGTGTCAAACTGATACGGCTGCTGCCTTCCTGGTCCTCTTAACTGTGTTAATGTGTGTTGCATGTAAATGAGCTGTGCGATTGGCTGCCATCTCCTGGTCCGCCCCCTGAAGATTGTGATTGGAGCACGCTGGGTCCGACGCACCCCATTCGCAGCGTACAGCCGGCGCACACCTGCTGGAGACGACTACACAGCCTGGGGACAGACACCTCTCGCTACTTGCTCTTCGGTCTGTGGTTAAATTGTGTGGTCTGTGTTTTGTAGTGTGATATGATTAGATGTGACTGTGATTAGAGTATCTGAGTCTCTAAATTGACGGTAGTTGTTTAGTTTAGTGGTGTTTTTTTTACAGCCTCCTTTTCTTTAGTTAGTACCACTTTGACAGTGAGGGTTTTAGCTACTATTTAGTGTATCTATTTATTTGTATATAAACAGGCTCCCTTTTTAGAGTCCTCCCTTTGTTTGGTTGTTTATCTAAACTTGCGCCCTTGTGGCCACTTTGTTTGTTTCAGGCTGCCTGCCTGCCATTTCGTTTCACCCTGGTATAATAAAGCCATTTATAATTATTACCAATTCCAATCTGGTGTATGTTGCTCTCCTCTTCCCTAGTCGGGACGTAACAAACTGTTTGGTTCATACATGCGAATGGTTTGTTTTGAATAACTCCACTGGGGGAAGTGACCATTATCCAGTGCTTCCTAAAATGAATAATAATGTATATATGCAGGAAGGAGGTGTGATAACCAGGTGGTGCTTTGCTAAAGCTGATGGGGGGGAAATGTAGGATATGGTGTGAGGAGTCGGTACACCTGCTAACATCAGAGGGAAGCACAGAGGTCATTACAAGCCACATAACGCAACATATACCAAATGCAGCAGAGAACAGTATACCCAAAGCAACAACCAAGGGTAGGGAGAAAGTGGTAGGGAGAAAGAGGAATGCAGCAGGGCTACTAAAGAGTGAAACGATGCACCTAGAGAATTAAAGAAACATGACACAAAATAATGTTAGAGTATCAAAGGAAAAGGGCAGCTGCTCGAAGGACAGTAAAATACACACAAGAGAACATGGAGAGAATGTTGTTCTACCATTGGCAGAGGAGTAACATTAGGTGATGTCTGGTCCATGTTTCAGCAGATGAGTGGGAACAGGAATCCATTAAAATGCCAGCTTTGGTTGATGGGGAGAGGCTTGCAGTGACAGATAAAGAGAAGGCAGGTATGTTAGGAAGGACACTTGCAGCAGTACATAGTGGGGTGCATCTCAGTGATATCCATGGGCAGCAAACACAGCAGTTACTAGCAGAGAATGAAAAGGTGAAGGAGAAGAGACGGGATAATAGGTCAGCTCTGGATGTGGAATTAGTAAGAGTGAGTAATGACGTGGGAAAAACATTGAAAATGAAAGAGATAATGGCAATAGTGTACTTTGACATTGAAAAGGCGTATGACTCGGTGTGGAGGAGGGGCTACTGATCACATGGAGGAGAATGGGTATTGGAGGGAGAATGATCAATTGGGTAAGGGCCTTTTGAACAGACAGGACATTTAGAGGAAAGGTTGGAGCAGATATTTCCAGTTATTTAGAAATAGAAAACGGTATTCCCCAAGGGAGTGCAGTCAGTCCAATATTATTTAACATCATGATTAATGACATGTTGACATGCTGAGACTCATGCATCCAATGGGCTCTACACGCAGATGATGGGGCTCTGTGGATGAGGGGAAGACGTGCCCCATACGTAATGGAGAAGCTAGAGCGATTAAAAAAGTGGAGAGGTGGTCATATAACTGGGGATTCAAAATGTCAGAAAGCAAGTCATGCTACATGGGCCCTTTCTCATTTCTCTAACCGCCTGCTGCTTCCCCTCCTCTCTCCTCGAGACTTTCCCACCCACAGGAGATGCGAACGGAGGAGTCGATGAGAGAGAGGAGGGGAAGCAGCAGGCGGTTAGAGAAATGGGAACTCCTCTCCTCTGAGCGGTCATTTTAAAGAGACGTCCATTAATGATGACAGGAGGCACAGCAGCTGTCTGATGGACAGATGTGTTCATGACCACTTGTATATAACGATTGAAGTTCACATTAGCATCATTACTAGCTAGCCGCTAGTCGCTAGCTGCTAACTGCCGCCTCGTTAATATCAAATCCATCATAATAACAATCCATTACCATGTGGTCATGAACGTGCAGTGCTGTTACGTGTACGCAAATTGACGTGCTTGATGTGAACGAGCATTTTGGTTAAAGTTGCGCATGCTATATGAGCGCACTTACGGGTACTTCTCAGGCATGCCGGGTAATCTGTGACGTTTCACTTACTCAAAAGTTGGGCCATTTTATCATCATACGCCAATGAGCAACTCTCATAGGAATGAATGAGGCCCCGCCTCCCACGCTGTATCCAGTGTTTATATATATATCTATGGTTCAACCGATCTGAATGACTTCCTGAAGCATTCACGTGGTATCGACAGGCAGCGAGGCTTCGCTTGTCATCGATGACGTCACTGGCCCAAAACGATACAAGTCTCGATACTTGCTTCACAAAAAGCTTCGGGGATTACTCGACACACGCTCCGAAGCCTCGGCGCAATACGTAACATCACTAGCTTACAGTTAATCACGAATCAGTAGTTATCTTATTTAACACAACAGCTATAATCTTGGACGAAAGAAACTCACAAAAAAAACTTTAAAATGTGCGCCAAAAATATTCTCAAACGATCTTTAAATAAAGGCTAACAGCTACAGTCTAAAAGCTATCATCTAAAAAGCTGTCGTCTAACGGCTATCGGCTAACAGCTAACGGCTATCGGCTAACAGCTACAGTTATTATTCCAGTTCGGCTCTGGGGAGTAACAGTTGATTTGTAATGCTCAGCTGACTTTATGTTAGTTATTTATTACACCAGTTGTCTTTAAGACGGTTTGAGTTGTTGAGTTGGTGCTCTTTACCATAGATATGGTTTTAAATGTATGCTAACTATTATTAGCATCGCCATTCACCGCAACGTAGCATTTTTCCCATTGAAATGAATGGGGTTCTTCAGTTAGCAGCTAACATTAAGCTATGCGACGGTTTAGCTCATTAGATAAATAGATATACTTTATTTAAATAATGATTTCTCTTAAACTGGGAAATGATTGTGTCACAGCAGAAGTGTTTTCAGGCATTACACGAGTTAAACATATTTAAAAGATGCAATAAGATATAATAAAAATGAAGCATTAGCAGCAAGTATACACACAGGACACATATCACTAGAGCAGGGGTCTCCAACCTTTCTTCATCTGAGAGCGACTTTGAAAAAATTAAAGTGGCCAATAGCTACTTCCATCACATTACATGTATTCACAGAGCACTCATCAGTTGAATTAAGCTATACTTGTGTACACGTGTGAAATTGCAATACCTAAAGCTTATCAAAAATCTTAACTTCACATCAAGGTCCAAGAAAACGAAAATGTCTCACATATTATTATGGCCCACATAGTGAGTACATCACTGAGAATTCACATTCATGTCCTTCATCACCACCTGACAAGCATCTTATGGCATGACTTTTTAGAGTCCTCCCTTTGTTTGGTTGTTTATCTAAACTTGCGCCCTTGTGGCCACTTTGTTTGTTTCAGGCTGCCTGCCTGCCATTTCGTTTCACCCTGGTATAATAAAGCCATTTATAATTATTACCAATTCCAATATGGTGTATGTTGCTCTCCTCTTCCCTAGTCGGGACGTAACAAACTGTTTGGTTCATACATGCGAATCACCACCTGACAAGCATCTTATGGCACATGTGTAAAATAAGTGCATTCATGAATGGCGCTGCATGGAGTCACCATAGAGGTGTATGCTGGAGTGTACCCACTTAGGTTCACTCTAATAGTCATTTAAATGTTCATCAGTCAGTCTTGTTCTGTTTTAGATTTCATGTCAGAAAAAGCTGCTTCACAAAGGTCTGTAGAGCCAAATAAAGCAGACGTGTTTAGTGCTGCTTGGTGATGTTCTTATAGTTTTCTGAGACTTAAGCTGAACATGATTTTGGAGATTTATAACCTCCATCTCCATCTCTACAGGATTGACACTGAACAGTTCAGCCTTCTTCTTCTTCTTCTTCTTCTTCTTCTTCTTCTTCTTCTTCTTCTTCTTCTTCTTCTTGACATTAAATTATAAACCACAATAAATCAATTGTATAGGTCGAGCCTCCCTATATCTGTGTGTGAAATTATATTCTCATAAGTGGTTATCTACGTCTCTCAGAGAAACAGCCCTGTTTCCAGCATTGTGACTATGCATTTTCAAAGGATGATACAAGCAAAACAATCTAATCATAAAATTAAATAAAGTTGTTGCATAAATGAAGTGGAATAAAAAGTAAGAATAATTCCAGTCCTGTATCCTACATAATAAATATGACAATCATGAATATCTTTCTTTTTATGAAATCAGGATCCCACATTTGTTTTAAACACTTGCAAATGATATATGCTAGAAACCAATGTATTGATATAATATTTACAAAGTAAAGTCCTGTACTCTGCAGGTGCTGGTAAAGAGCAATACAATGACAAAACCTTTCCAACCAAAACAACTAGTTGGTAGGTAGGTACGTAGGTAGGTATAGGCAGACAGATAGACAGACAGATATAGATAGATAGATGGATATCATATATAGATAGATACTTCATTCATCCCAAATTGTGAAATGTGTGGAAACAAGTATAAACACAATAACATTAAATACAAATGGAAGCAATAGACAGGAATATATCAGTAGAAAGGACACGATGAATAGTATAACATGTAATGTAGCCTTACTATGAAGGCTGACCTAAATACGGTGCTTTTCTACAGATTACTTTATTACTGCACTGGTAAAGTCAAATTAGGGCGATTAATAAGATGTGAAGTGCTTTGTAACTTTGACCCGCTTGACTGAATACACAACAAACAATGAAGAAAGAGTTTTATCTGGGCTGCTTCGCCGCCAGCTGCTCCCCGGGACCCGGAAGTGGCGTATAGCCTGCACTTCAACATCAACGAAAGTGCTCGAGATATGCTGTATTGAACCAATAACACAAACTAACTGTATCACTATAACATGATGATGAGGGTGATGGTGATGATGATGATGATGATGATGGTGATGGTGATGAGGAATGCATCTAACGTTCCGCTGTTCATTATAATACAAAACCAGAGCATTAAACAAACCATCATGCTCTTACTTTGAAATCATGCGGAAATGTAGTCATCAGCGGGCCATCACGTGGTTTCCGAAAATAACCGAGTGACACGAGTAGATTTTAGCCGAGACCGGCGGAAAATATGTCTCAAAATTCCGTGTGTGTAAAAAGACGATCCGCGAACAGAGATTTGAGATCCGTGAACAGAGATTTGAGATCCGCGAGCGCATTTTTGGTCCACAAATACAAAATGGATTCAGAAATGCCTGATCGAAAGTTGTAAATGTTAAAGAGATATTCACAGATCTTTTTTTAATTTGTGAACATATTTAGCGTATTTGCAGATCCGTTTTACACTTGCAAATGTATTTGTGAGTTTGCAAATCTTTTAAATGCATTTGTGGATGTTGTTTTACATTTACAAATCACTATTTACACACAAATTATTTTTATGTTCACACAAATAATTATGAGACATATCTATGCCCATAGGCGAACTACTGAAAAGCTACCCGCAAGCTACTGGTAGCTCGCGATCGACGTGTTGGAGAGCCCTGCACTAGAGTATCTAAAGAATACACAATATGCAGAAAATACTGTATATGTGTCACCCCTGGGATGTGTGACCACATTGATATAATAATTATTATTGTTTGGAGTTGGAATATGCCATTGTTTTGTACATCTGTCTATTTTCATTTCGTTGGCGGGGTTGAGCAGTGCATTTGGTAGTGTGGCGGAACGTTTGTGTTCCGGGGACTGGTTAGAGGGACGGACTTCCGGTGTTTCCTCAGAAGCAATCTGGAAGGAAACCAAATAACCCCTTGTCCTCATTGCTCCTATCTCACCTGCTCATTACAGGTTAGTAAAAGCTGCACAAATCATATGAACCCCCCCATAATGTTCGCGTATATAGTGTGACGGCCCACTAAGCGTGTGGAGTGTTTGTAGCGCTGTTTACATGTTAAAAAGAGTGTATAAATGTGTGTGCGTATTAGCTTAGCTTTCCCCGCGCGGCGCCATCTTGGGGATAACGTGGTCTGACACGGAAATGGTGCGAGTGAGATAGTAGGCTTGTTTGAGACACATTGCGGCTCGCCTCGAAAGTAGCCGAGAGTAGCCGATCGCAGCCGGGGGAGGTGTCAAAAAGCTCGTCTTAAGTCGGACAGCTCGGAGTCGGCTTGACTGGCTGGGTGTGCAATGGCGGAAATTGCGTTGGCGTTTGCAAAACTGATAGGTGGACAGGCTACAAATGATCAGTCCCTTCAGATCCGCACACATGAAGCTTCATGAGCATGAATTGAACAGACCTGCTGCTGTGTTAATCCTTTAGCTGCCACTTTAAGCTTTATGATGTGTACAACATGGATGTAATTTGATTTAATCTTGCCATTTTAAATTATCTATTCAATAAATAAGGTTAAACCAAATCATTACATTACAATAGATTTTATTTTAATGATTTGGTTTAACTTAAAGAGAAACTTTATTGTTGCACATATTACAGGTACTGAGACAACAAAATGCAGTTTAGCTTCTAACCAGGTGCAACAAGCAGTGAAGTGGAAAGTAATGTACACAATCTACAGAATAACATATAGAATGAATTGAATGATGAATAAACAGTGAGGTATGAATACACTAGATATCAGCCTGTGAGCAGTATGAACAGTGTGTATGAATACACTAGATATCAGCCTGTGAGCAGTATGAACAGTGTGTATGAATACACTAGATATCAGCCTGTGAGCAGTATGAACAGTGTGTATGAATATGCTAAGATATATAAAGTATGAAAACGGTAATCAGTATAGTATAACATATAGATATTAATTTCATGATGATGAACATTGTGGAACAATGATGAAAAATGGGAATGGATGTGGCGACGTAAAACTGACACAAAACAACAACAAACTTTTGCCAGCCAATGGGAGAGCTTCATCAGCAGCACGTGGTAAAAACCACCAATGAGCGCTCAGCTCGAGATACCAGCGAGCCGTTTCCCATCAAGCATTTCGCTTCCGCAGCTCGTGGAGAGCAACTGCGCCAACTCGCCTCGCCTCGCTCTCAAGGCTGCGGGCGTCTTTGTCCCGCGAGATTTCAAAGTCTCATGTGGGCGAGCCTCCAGAGCAAGTCGGACAAAATGGCTAACCATCATGCAACGCACTAGCAAGACGTTGATCGCAACTGCGCAGGTCTTGCTTGTCTCAAACAAGCCTAGTGTGTCTGAAGGCTCCCGCCCACTAAATATTTCCATACATGGGAAGTTATGAATAAATGTGCACCTTATGAAAGGTATAGTTTAGGTAGTGTTATACTGGATGTGTGTTACACAAGTATGCTGTAGTGTTTGTAGCATTGTGATTCTCTAGTTTAAATGCATTTTAGTGACCGGCAATGAATGGCAGAAGGGTAATAGTCGAAATTACAGTTTCAAGGGATATTTAATACAGGTTTAATACTGTAAAACAAGATGTATGAAAGGTACACAAAGATTAGTGAATGTAAAGTTCAGCTTGAATGTGTGCTTGTCACAGAAGGGGTTATTGACAGTGGATGTGTGTTGATGGAGCTGTCAGAAAAGTGAATGATTAAGTAAATATATTGAAATGAATAAGAGAATTAAGATGTTTAAATACGTTTGTGTAATACAACTACCAACAGAAGCAATCTGGAAGGAAACCAAATAACCTGTGTCCTCATTGCTCCTGTCTCACCTGCTCACAGGTATCCTCACTGTTACTGTGGTCTTCATATCGGGGACCCATAACACATGGAGTACATTAAACAGTCTCCCTAGCTAATGTTTGCTTTCTGTGTTAACTTAGTGATAGTTACACACGGATAGCGTTATAACCGTGGTTCAAACATCCATTAATGTCACTTTCTATGTGAATAAAGTCATTTTAATGAAATAAAAGTGAACTAACTGTGAGCTGTAAGTTAGAATGTAAGTTGCTACACAGATTATGATGAATTATATCTAATTATTTGTGTTATATTAATCATAATTAACACAGAAAACCAACTTGTTATCGTAATGGTTAAAGTAATGTGCATGTAACGTTAATAACTATCTGACCTTTCTATCATGTTCTCCTCTGCTTAGCATCACATGGACCAAATGGATCCATTTGGACCATGTTTACGTCACAGCAGCATAGATGAGACAAGGCACTGCACGTGGTGTGATAAAACACTACATAGAAACATCTAGAAATAGAACATATCATTGAATAAACTCTTTGAATTCCTCCTCTTCACTGCTGACAGTTTGTGATGAATTATATCTAAATATTTGTATTATATTAATAATGAAGCAGCTCTGTGGTCTTCATCAGGACAGCTGATGAGCAGCATGGAGGAGAAGAAGGAGACCCCTGGAGCTCAGGTCAGTGTGCACTTCATCACAATATATTCCTAATTCCAGCGTTTCCGCCAGGCGGGCGTCTTGCCTTCATTTGACGCCCTTATTCAGCTCGGAACGCCCTATACAGACATAAATAAAGCAGCGACTGTATTCGCCATGACACGGACAGTCTGTGGTTTGTACTTGTTTAACTTCTGTCTAGTTTCTGAACAGATATGAGGAGCTGTGAGCTCTGAGGGCTAACAGCTAACGGCTGATGTTGGTTTTGTGGTTCACATTGTCACTACCCGATCTGCAGCCCTGCCCTATCTGCAGTGCGCATGCGAGAAGGTCCGCCATATTTGACAACTCCATACGGCAACTCTAATAGGACATTTGACGTCTAGACGGCTGCCCGATATGCATCGTGCATGTGTGAGTCATAAACGTCTCAAATATCTTTATTAAAATATTTTGTTATTTGAAATAAAATGAAGGACATTCACAGTTAATGTAATTAGATATAAATTATGAATGCCATACATATTGCATACATTCAGTCAATATTTCTTCAGTATGTATGATAGCTGTCCAACAGAAGTTACATCCATTTCTCACTTATTCTGACAATGTTCTTAACCCAATAAAATGACCCAACAAAAGGAGTTGTTCAATAATAGTGAAGTCACGTTGTAATAACAATAATAATAAATAATAATAATCCTTATATTTATTATAGCGCTTTCTCAATGACTCTCAAAGCGCTTTACAAATACACATTACACAT
Organism: Pseudochaenichthys georgianus; assembly: GCF_902827115.2. Taxonomy (NCBI): domain Eukaryota; kingdom Metazoa; phylum Chordata; class Actinopteri; order Perciformes; family Channichthyidae; genus Pseudochaenichthys; species Pseudochaenichthys georgianus. The sequence goes on from NW_027262965.1 coordinate 187,304, forward strand.
ACAGATCATACATGTAATGGTCATCTACTGTGGACAATACCCACAGGAGCAAATTCGGGTGAGGTGTCTTGCCCAAGGACACAACGGCCTGACACAGTGGGGCGGGAGCGGGTTTCGAACTGGAGTTCCCCAACGCCCCCTTGATCTGATGATCAAATGCAAAGACCACTGCGCCACCCGTCCCCAATAACTAATCTCTCTCGTTCAGATTAATATTGTCGGGTTTTTTTGAGTGTTCTTTTTCTGCTTTGCCAAACGCCACTGTGTCAAATGTCCTATTAGAGTTGCCGTATGGAGTTGTCAAATATGGCGGATAGGGCAGTTGGGCAGGGCTGCAGATCGGGTAGTGACACACATTGAAGATGACGTCACGGTTCCGCCTACACTGTGTTACTATAGTTACTGCTAGGGTTGCAAAGCCGGGGCGGAAAGTTTCCGGTAAATTTCCGGAAAGTTTCCATAGGAAGTTAAGCTGGGGAATTTTATAAATATTACCCCTGGCCGAAATGTCCCTAAAATGAATTCCGAGTTTGAAATATATCTCAAATAATGTATGTATTTCCCCACATAAACATAACAGTCTGCAATGAAACAGCTGTCTCCTGTGCGCTCCACTTCCTACTTTCTCCTTTCTCTCTCTTTTTTTTCTTTCATTGCCCTCTAGGGGCTTCGTACAATACACAAACAAATGCAAATATTTTATTTTAAAAAGTAAAGTCCTTTCGAGTCATCTGTCTCAAGCCTAAGTCTCAGGTCATGAATACCAAGTCAAAGTCAAGTCGAGTCTTTTATCAATGTTAGTCAAGCAAGTCTCAAGTCAAAAAATAGTCAAGTCATGTGAATCGAGTCAAGTCATGTGACTCGAGTCCCCCACCTCTGGTATATACTTTGGTTAGAATATTGCTGTATTACTGTATCAAATATAATAAACACAAACAGTTGATAAGTAGTATTTTGTTAACTCAAGGTTTATATTAAAGGGGACCTATCATGCAAAATGCACTTCCGTACGTCTTTTATACATGAACATGTGTCCCCGGTGTTCCAGGGAACTCACCAAGTGTCAGAAAACACAACCCTCTCTATTTTCCTCCATACCCAAATCTCTAAAAAAGGGGCTGCAACGGATCTGATACAGACTGATCCAGATTTGAACACTTTACTGACGTCAGTAAAGTGGCGCTACGGCTATTGGTCAACTCTCCACCTATCAGGGGAATGAGAGGTTGGGCCACGGCCGGCCATTGCCGCTCGAAAGCGCTGGAGACGCTGTAGTACATATGCCAGGCCTGTAAGTGGCAATGTAGTCTGCCACAAAAGCAGCGAAGAAGACTTCCCTTGCATGGTTGCCATGGTTGCCCTTCTGTTTATTCTCCGCTGTGGCTCTTTTTCTCCCTCCCCGAGGCAAGCGTTTGCGCCTCCTGCTTTAAAACCAATGAATAATGACTCGATATAATCATACGTAAGGGGTAATGTGCAGCGACGCGGTCATTATGGGGAAAAGAGCACCGACAGGCTGATCAGGAGCCCGACGCGGAGCGGAGGGATCTAGATCGGCTTGAAGGCACATTATGCAATGTGCACATTATCCCGCTTATTACACGGCCACATTCTCAACAAAGTAACGATATGACTCCCAAAATTAATTGAAATGCTTTTATGGATTTAGAAAATTATTTTATTGATTTAAAAAATAGTTGTATGTTGTATGAAAGTATCTAGATATCCCTGCCCTAATGCCAAAGGAACTGCACACTGAATATGTGTCGCCGTCTGATGTCTATGTCTGGACGGCTGCGTAAAAAGGAGGGTTTCTGTATGGGATTAGTTTTGTATCATAAAGATAAAGCAACACTTTCTTAGAATAAAACAAAACTATGAGTTTAAAAGAAAAAAAACTAAGTCAAGCAAAATAAAATAAATTTAAAAAATAAAACTATAAGTTGCAAACAAATCATTTGTGTAATCATGTAAACTATAAGTATTTTTTCTTTGTTTGAGATTCTGACACAAACATCCAAGGTGGGCGGGACTTTCAGGGGTGCGTCCTCATTGGCTACTCAGTTTTTGAGTGACAGCCCACTACACCACAGATCATACAGTGCAGCTCATGCAGCATACTCGGCCACCTTAGTGTCGGTGTCTCCTGGGGGTTTCATGAACATATCGGACTTCTCTTATGGATTGCAGTGCATTATACTTGTGTTGTGTAGTTCATACTTTATTCCAACTTTAAATATTGTAATACCTGAACACACTGCTGCAGTTAAATAATTTCCCAATTTGGGATTGATAAAGTATCCGTCTATTTATTTTATAGATTAAAAAAACACATCTATGTATTTTTAAGCTAAAGGTGATACACAAAATAAACTGTATACTATTATTTTTAATAGTTACATGTTACATTTCAAAAGCATATATTGCGATGTTTAGGACAAACAATTAAAGACTGCTTTAGAGTTGAAGCATTCATACACAATGGATACAACCGGTGTTGTTTCATTCTATATCCTGTGAGAAAATTATATACATTTAGCAATAAATATACAACATACTATTCCTAGCCTGAGGAAGATATGAATAATCAACAGATTTGAATGGAATCTAACATTTTCATGTAGAATAAAGACAAAAGAGTGATTATACAAATTACATTTATTGAAATTTGAACCAGAAGATGAAGTCTCAAAGAATGTTGTAAATAAAAGGACATAAAACAAAAAGGTGGATAATAATAAAATCTATTAAATGTATATGTAAAGACATTTGGTCAAATGAAATGACACTGAGCCAGTGATAACAGTAACGCCAGCGTGGATGAAGCTGGTGCAGGTCTTTCTTCATGCCCCCCCTCCGTGCTGTCCCCTCAGAGGAAGTGGGAACACGGGATAAGACTCTGGACGCCACGCTGTCTCAATGATCCACACTGTTAATATGAGACGACAATAAATGTTTTAGGAAATAGGAAAAATATGAAGTTAACAAATAAAACACAGCTCAGGGGCAGTCATGGACGGTAGGTTTTCCTACAAAGTTAACTCAGCCTCCATTGATTTTCATATGAAATTAGCGTGTTAATAAAATAAGCTATCATGGCTTATACTTGCATATCTAAACAGAATCATGAAAACCTGTTGGGAGAGTCCGGCACACGAGTCCGTTTGAGTGTGTGCGCCGGTGTCTGAACGCTCACTCACTGCTAGCTATGTAGCTAACTGTTAGGCTACTTAGCTTGCATTGTTATGGATCTAAAGGTAGCACAAGCTAACTTTCATAGCACAGCTTTACTTCTCACGTAACACAATAAAGAAACAGACCGTACAGCACAAACAACACAAATGATCAATACTTACATATATTTTCACTTGTAGTATTATGTTAATTGAAATGCTGGTTCTTCTGGGAGTCTTCTGTCCACGCTCAGCTAGCTACCGCACCGCAGCTGCCTGCACTGTACAATCGCTGGAGGACTGGGCTGTCGCTCAAAAACTGTCCCCTCTCCTGCAGGGGGGCGTGGTCAGCTGCAGGGGGGCGTGGTCAGCTGCAGCTCACAGAATCAGCCCCCTGCAAAAACAGCGCTGGAAAGAGCAAACAGAGCGAAATGAGGCATGACTAAAATGCAGGATCTTTTTGGTATTTTGAAAAAAATACTATATTTATATACTTCATATAGGTATGGCCCTACAATATATTGTTCAAATATATCATGATAGGTCCACTTTAAGTGAGTTTTTAACTTGTGTTAACTTGTGTATTTATGCTTTTTATATTGACTTTCTCTCTTTATCTGTTCGTCTGTTCTAGAAACCGAAAGGAAGAGAGAGACGTCACAGCTGTCAGCAATGTGACAAATCCTTTACAACATCTGGAAATTTAAAGCGCCACCTGCTTATTCACATGGGAGAAAAACTGTACAGATGTGAAGAGTGTGGGACAACTTTCACTCAATCAAGTGCTCTCAAAAGACATCAACGTATTCATACTGGAGAAAAACCGTACAGCTGTGAAGAGTGTGGGACAACTTTCAGTACATCAGGTGCTCTCAAAACACATCAACGTATTCACACAGGAGAAAAACCGTACTGGTGTGAAGAGTGTGGGAAAACATTCACTCAATCAAGTGCTCTCAAAAGACATCAACGTATTCATACTGGAGAAAAACCTTACAGCTGTGAAGAGTGTGGGACAACTTTCACTACGTCAGGTCATCTCAAAAGACATCAACGTATTCATACTGGAGAAAAACCTTACAGCTGTGAAGAGTGTGGGACAACTTTCACTACATCAGATAATCTCAAATCACATCAACGTATTCATACTGGAGAAAAACTGTACAGCTGTGAAGAGTGTGGGACAACTTTCACTCAATCAGGTGATCTACAAAAACATCAACGTATTCACACTGGAGAAAAACCGTACAGCTGTGAAGAGTGTGGGACAACTTTCACTCAATCAAGTGCTTTCAAAAGACATCAACGTATTCATACTGGAGAAAGACCGTACAGCTGTGAAGAGTGTGGGACAACTTTCAGTACATCAGGTGATCTACAAAAACATCACCGTATTCATACAGGAGAAAAACCGTACTGGTGTGAAGAGTGTGGGAAAACGTTCACTCAATCAAGTGCTCTCAAAAGACATCAACGTATTCATACTGGAGAAAGACCTTACAGCTGTGAAGAGTGTGGGACAACTTTCACTACATCAGGTCATCTCAAATCACATCAACGTATTCATACTGGAGAAAAACCGTACAGCTGTGAAGAGTGTGGGACAACTTTCACTCAATCAGGTGATCTACAAAAACATCAACGTATTCACACTGGAGAAAAACCGTACAGCTGTGAAGAGTGTGGGACAACTTTCACTCAATCAAGTGCTCTCAAAAGACATCAACGTATTCATACTGGAGAAAAAACGTACAGCTGTGAAGAGTGTGGGACAACTTTCAGTACATCAGGTGATCTACAAAAACATCACCGTATTCATACTGGAGAAAAACCGTACTGGTGTGAAGAGTGTGGGAAAACGTTCACTCAATCAGGTGATTTACAAAAACATCAACGTATTCACACTGGAGAAAAACCGTACAGCTGTGAAGAGTGTGGGACAACTTTCACTCAATCAAGTTCTCTCAAAAGACATCAACATATTCACACAGGAGAAAAACCGTACAGCTGTGAAGAGTGTGGGACAACTTTCAGTACATCAGGTGATCTACAAAATCATCACCGTATTCATACTGGAGAAAAAACGTACTGGTGTGAAGAATGTGGGACAACTTTCACGACATCAAGTGCTCTCAAATCACATCTTCGTCTTCACACAGGAGAAAAACCATAGTGGTTTTAAGAGTGTAGGAGCCGCAATTAAGCATATTTAGTTTTTTTCACAGTTTACAATAAACAATTCCCATCTAGAGGGGGCGAAGTCACGCCCATCTACTTCCGCTCCATGGGACCTTATTTGTCGTAAAACTGTTGAAATATAAGACTATGAAAAATACGCAACTACAAAGATTACTAATCCCAGAGTCGCGTAAGTGATGTCTCAATTGTTTTCCTCCACTAAGAGATAGCTATGATAAGATCACGTTAACAAGATGCCTGTGTACTTAGTACCAGGTTGTTATCAAACCAGCAATGGGTCTTGCTCGTTCTTTCACTTCCCGTCTGATGAAAGGACCAGGAGTGGCTGGATCAAGTTAGCTACCTAGCTAGCATGTTAGTTAGCATTACAGCCTTGTCATTTTTATTAGCCTTAATATGAAGTAACAATAAGTAACCCAACATGTTAAACAGTAAGAGTAGTAGTCATATTTTGTGAACCCTTTGAAGAGTACCGTCACCGGTGTGATCATTCTATAATACACCATTTACGCCCGGGGGAGAAATGCTAATGCTAGCATCGGCTATCGCTGATCTTTTCTACTTCATGCTATCTGCAGAAATGGTTGACATTAAACGTTAAAAGACCAGGCAGTTCAGAGAGAATCAAAGGAAGGCAGGCAGCTTTGCATGACATTCTTCTGGACGTGTTTCCTTGTGGTGATAGTGAGGGTAGTCAATCCTTTTGTTGACAAGACAGTAGTGACAGCCATCTTGGTGACGCGTGTTGTTCTGCGAGACCAGAGATGTAGTTCATTGAGCGTTTCACACAAACAAATGTGTTCACAGTTTTACGACACTTTTTTTTTTTTGACTTGCAAAATTATCTTTTAAATTGACAAACATCATATGTGTAATTCGTGGCACAATTCAAACGGGATCGAAAGATAATCTTTGTCTCTCCATTGACTTCAATACATCATTTCTATTGGCCTTGTGTTGGGTAATCCTTTTTTCCATTACAGATCCCATCCCAACAGCGCCATCTGTTGACGTAACGTCAGAATTGACAGGCATAATGTTCACTGTTCCTTTAAGTTTCATTTTCTGGCTGTCCGTCTGCCGACAGCCGTTTCAAACAGCTGACATTATTGCAGCATTAAATCCAAGCCATTGTCCGATGCAGCTTATGATTCCAACATACGATCCAGTTTGAATGCTGCTCATACCCGGCCGCTTTTCCCAGCCTTGGCTCTCGGCCTCTCCTTTCGCCGGCGCAGGTAGTGACAATCTCCAGCTGATTGTGGCGTGTTGTCCAGCTGATCCGGGATGACGGTGTCGGTTGTGAAGTAATTCAATTGTTTGTCCGGTGAAAACGATCCTTAATCCAATGCGATATGTTTCTTATATTGTCCAGTTTCACTCATAGAGTACGATTCCACTGAATGTAATGGCAGTTTAAATGTTCCAGTGACCTATATCTTTTTGCCATGACTTCACAGGAGGGTTTAGAGTGATCCTGACGCAGACACAAATATACATTTTTTTTATATAATTGACAAAGTACAGTGTCAATTTTATTTTTATTTATTTATCCTTTATTTATCCAGGAATGTCCCATTGAGATACAAGATCTCTTCTTCCAGGGAGTCCTGACCAACACGGCACACAACAAGTTTCTACATCAGGGGTAGCCAACACGGTGCCCGCGGGCACTTAGTCGCCCGCAGGGGCAACGTGAGTCGCCCGCCGGGCATGTTCTAAGAATAGCTCGCCAAGCAAATCCAAAATGTATAAAATACACAAAACAAAAAAGGAAATGTAATTAAAAGAATCTACCCTATGCATAAACGAAACCTAAATCATAGCGAACTCTATCTACTTACTACAACTCTATAACACCCCTCCCCCCACCCCCACAATGAATATCGACCAATCACGTTCTTGCTTGATTTGCGGGACCAGCGTTGCAGTCGGGAAGAAAGCAATGTGGCACCTCCCCGCTGATTTTCCTTCTGGCAGAATCTACACCACATCAGCCCCATTGAACAGCCTATCATGCCAGCCTATACAACACATGAGGGGCAGAGTTTTACTCTGTGTGTTGTAACTTATATATGTATTGCACTTGACGCACACACACGCATGGCGTAATTTCCACTGGGGACATGTCCCCCGCACGAGAGAGAGTGAGTGAGCTAGGGAGGGAGGGAGAGAGAGAGACGGAGAGAAAGAGAGCTAGGGAGAGCACACCTTTATCTATTTAATATAGATAAAGTAAGAAATAATTCCAATGTGTACTATAGGACAGTAAAAAAAACTGTTTAAAAGGGGAGTGGTTAGTAAAATATGCATAAAGAAAAAGAAAGAATGCTAATAGGTAACATAAGATAAGAATAAACAAGTTTAAATGATTTGTTATTGGTTGTGATCATATTCTAAAGATGTTTGAATTATTGAAAATACAGCTCCCTTTCATCTGAGTGTTGAGAGCTGTATCCATGAATTCATGTTGTGCTCAAAGTGCACCAGATTGATGCATTCCAAATCTTCCATGCATGCTCATGAGGCGGTGAGGACCCCCCTAGAGGAGGTGAGATCCACCCCCAAATAAAAAAGGTTACATTAATTAAATTGCAAACATTTTCTTTTAGTAAACACTGCAAACGGATCCCACAGACCCAAACAGCACACAAAGGTTAAAGGTCAGCATATAATGTAAAAATGTGCTAAATATATACACTGCAAAATAAAGAGGAGTAAAAGTAGCCCTCGACTTGTTTTATTTTTTGAAAGTAGCCCACACCCTAAAAAAGGTTGGTGACCCCTGTTCTACATAAAACAAGGGCATTAAACAAAAAAAACCATACAATTCAATTATAAATACAGAAGGCCATTTGTGCAGTGGCAAGAAGCATAATCACATCAGCAATAGCATTAGGTAAAACAGTTACATGTTTCATGAAGGGCTAATCGTAGCATACCTTTAAAAGCATTTACAGTAGGAAGTGCCTCTAGACAATGTTTTACTTGCAGCGTATTCCATAAAAAGGGAGCATAGTGGGAGAATGCAGCTTTACCAAGCTCTGACTGCATCAAAGGAACATTTAAAAGCATCCCATTTGCTGCTCGTCTGGTATTAAAAAAGCAAGTATAAAAGGACAGAAGTCTGGAGATATATAAGGGCAGCTTACCTAGCAATGACTTAAGGATAAAAATCAACATGTGTGATTGTCTTCTTTGGTACAGAGAGGACCATCTTAAGGTCAATAGTTGTAGTATGAGCATCTGCTGGGGCTGGGCTGGCCGTCTGGTAGAATCAGTATGCACCCCGCCACCAAGTGTTCAAAGATAATATTGCACTATTCATATAAATAAGGTAAACTGAGACACCAACAACACCCATAAAATGGCTCCTACAAAGAGTGTGGGAAAACCTTTTCTTAAAGTATTCACCTTAAAGTCCATGAGCGAGTTTCACTGTTCACATGCTTCATGTATCTGGAACATATTTACGATGTTTTCAGTTTGATTCTATTCTCTTGTTGAAATGATCAGACTACCAGAAATAAAATGGCCTTAGAAACAGACTCGTCACCCTGCATATTTGTTGTGTTTTGCAGCATATTATAAACATGTCATTCCCTTATCTTCAAATACCTCAGGTTGTGTAGTGATGTATTTGAGGTGTACTGTCCACATCACAGACCTGAAGTCATGCAGTCAATGTATGCGAAGTGTGCAGGACCTTGGTCTCTGAGACTCAAAAAAGCCTTTCTCGCCTACCTGTCCACTTTGCAGACCTGAGATCCTGCAGTCATTTCTCAAAGATGGTGTGGCATAGAGGGAGGTGCAATCTCCTGATGTGACTGTATTATAGTGGACATCTGCAATCCTAGAAAACAAGATAACATTAGGATAACCAATGTATACAACCCATGTCCAAATCTAACCACTGCTATATTTAAAGAAATGACAGCAAATAAGCATAGGAAGGAAGTTTGGTGTGGTGATTTCAATGCACACAACAGTCTATGGGGCAGCAACCATACAGACAGTAACGGAAACATAGTGGAAGAAATGCTGGAGGAAAGAACACTAGTATGCCTTAATGATGGACATGGCACAAGAGTAGATGTTCACAGGGGGAAAGTCTCATGCCTGGATCTGACATTAGTGTCAAACTGTTTGGTTCATACATGTGAATGGTTTGTTTTGAATAACTCCACTGTAGGAAGTGACCATTATCCAGTGCTTCCTTAAATGAATAATAATGTATATATGCAGGAAGGAGGTGTGATAACCAGGTGGTGCTTTGCTAAAGCTGATTGGGGGAAATGTAGGATATGGTGTGAGGAGTCGGTACACCTGCTAACATCAGAGGGAAGCACAGAGGTCATTACAAGCCACATAACGCAACATATACTAAATGCAGCAGAGAACAGTATACCCAAAGCAACAACCAAGGGTAGGGAGAAAGTGGTGCCTCAGCATCTCAGTGATATCCATAGGCAGCAAAAACAGCAGTTATGGAAAGGTGAAGGAGAAGAGACGGGATAATAGGTCAGCTCTGGATGTGGAATTAGTAAGAGTGAGTAATGACGTGTGAAAAACATTGAAAATGAAAGGGATAATGGCAATAGTGTACTTTGACATTGAAAAGGCGTATGACCCTGTGTGGAGGAGGGGCTACTGATCAGATGGAGGAGAATGGGTATTGGAGGGAGAATGATCAATTGGGTAAGGGCCTTTTGAACAGACAGGACATTTAGAGGAAAGGTTGGAGCAGATATTTCCAGTTATTTAGAAATAGAAAACGGTATTCCCCAAGGGAGTGCAGTCAGTCCAATATTATGAACATCATGATTAATGACATGTTGACATGCTTAGACACATGCATCCAATGGGCTCTACACGCAGAATATGGGGCTATGTGGATGAGGGGAAGACGTACCCCATACGTAATGGAGAAGCTAGAGCGATTAAAAAAGTGGAGAGGTGGTCATATAACTGGATTCAAAATGTCAGAAAGCAAGTCATGCTACATGGTATTTACAAACAAACGCAAGACTGATGGCCAACAGCTAACACTCTATGATCGTCCAATGACAAAGGTGAATGAGTTCAAATAGCTAGGACTGTGGTTTGATAGCAAATACACATGGGAAATGCATATTAATCAAGTGGAAACAAAATGCTAAAAGTATTAAATGTATTGCGAGCTGTAGCTAGATGCAACTGGGGCGCAGACAAACAAGCATTAATAGACATTTCCAGATCAATGATGAGGTCCACAACAGACTATTGTTGTATAGCGTATGGAGCAGCAGCAAAAACATCACTTACAAACTGATAGACTACAATATAAAGCATTGAGGTGTGTATTGGAGCGATAAGTCAACTGTTTGCTTATCGCGACAGGCCTATGCACACAATGAAACAGTGGAGACAAACATGTGTTTGGCTTTCATTAGTGAATGAAACTGTGAGCCCTTTATAGACTGTGTCCAATATTGTGTATTTGTATATATTGTATATCCTGTATATATGCTAAGGTCCCGCTGCTGACACGATAGCAGTCATTTAGTGCGCATATGTGTAATTAAATATTTAAATCTCACTCCAGCCAGGTACCCACATTTGGCAACCCTGGTTAGCTTCAGAGCTAGCAGTCTGTGTTGTAAACAAAGACAGGACGAGCTGGAAATGAAACAAACAATACTTAGAAACTGGTTAAATGTTTCTGATGGAAGGAAACAACCTCTTCTCTCTTTGAATGTGGTTTATACCTTTCAGGTAACAGCAACAGTTAAAGCCTGACAATGAACCGTTTCACTTAGCTACATATCAGAGATACATATAAAGCATTGAGGTGTGTATTGGAGCGATAAGGAATGGGAGGTTAGAGATGGGCCGGTAGTTATTGAGACCAGGTTGAAATGAATGAACAACAATCACAAAGAGGCCGCGATGCCAAAAGGGTCCGGGGGAATATCTCACACAATGTATCTAAAGACACACAGAGATCCCAAAGATGATTCCAGCCCACAGATATACACAACATGACGAAAACAACAAGACATGTAAACAACCACAACATGAGATGAACACGCACTTTAAACATCTGTTGAACGAGCAAAGAATCATCGATACCTTAAAAAAGATGCAACAGGATTAGAAAGAGATGCACAACAACCAGAGAGAGGAACATGACCCCAAAAGAAATGAAAACACAGCGATGACATTAAAGGTTGAAAAAAGATGCAACACAACCACAAAAAAACATCAACTGCAGGGACGCAGGAAGTCAGTCAGAGTGCGGGGTGGGGGTGCGGGGTGCCTCGCAGCGGCGAAACTGTGGCGCTTCCACTGCGTTTGAGCTTCAGATGAGGCTCCCTCCGCAAAACGAGGCCCCACGCAGTCTGCGTGATCTGCGTGGAGGGAGGGTCCGGCATAATAGCGTCACACTAAATGCAGTCATTTGGTCTTTAGCAACAGCTTGTGAGAGCAGCGCGTTCATCGGTGTTCGTTGTCATGCTGGCAGTTTGTTGACGGCCTGTGTGTTGATGGGACTTCTCATGCTCCCTAAATGTTTCCTCTGCCTTTCGCCAGTTCTTAAACCGTGCTTTCACAAAACTCCCATCCCTGATCTTGCGCTGACAAGCTTCTTTTCTATAGCAGAGCAACAGAAGAAGCACACTGCATGATCCCTTTCTCTTATCGTGAAGCTTTTTAGAGACTGCTTACACTGAAATGCTAACTCAAACATACTCAAAATAAAACGTTTGTATTGATTTGATTAGTGAACTTTTTGGCATTGCAGTTACAACTCTCCGCCAGCAGGTGGTGGTGCTGCAGCCCCCTCAGCACCCCCCCTTCCCACGTCCATGATCAAATGACTAAAGAAACATCAGACAGAAGCTGAGTTACTGCAAGGAGAGGAGGAAGTACTAAAACATACACAAAGCAACCACTTAGAAAGCAAAAGGACTTAAAGGGGATCAAAACAGACTACTTAGAACGATCACATAAATACAGAACAAGTGTTAAAAAAGATGCAAAAAGACAGAAAGTAGATTTGGTGACACAAACAAAGACACCCCCCCTCGCTTGGACCTTAAAACAGGAACTTAATCTTTAAATTCACACAATTCAAGTTTTATATCTCTACAACTCCATCTTAGTGACGAAGTCTGTCCCCTACCAGAAACGTTGATCACTTCTCAGGAAAGAAGAGTAATGATGAGAAGGAAGCAGACGTTGTGTCAGAGTGGAACATGTTCATGTTGCTGAGCAACAGACAGGAAGCAGGGGGCGGGTCTCAGACTCTGGACCTTCACACTCACATGTGTTAATATTTAATCCACTACAAGAGGCTAGTTGCCCGGGATGACGTATTTCCATTTCCGGTTCATTGAGCATGCGCTTGTAAACTTCCGGTCTACGGTAGAGCGGTAGAGGGGGTGGTGGCAACACTGGACTGTGACTGGACGAGAGATGGCAGAGGGAAGTGACAGGCAGGAAGTTAAGTTGAAGGAGGACACTCTGATAGTGAGTAAAAGAGAGTTTGTACTGTTTATGGCAGAGAGGATCAACTGTTCAGCGCAGACTACAAGCCGGAATGAAAGAATCTAAATAATTGTCAAATCATCTGAAAAGTACCTTGATGTGAAAGGGATGCACTGGGGACACGTGAAAGATATCCTAAATGATGACGTCCAACAACCTCAGACATGGACTGGATCATCCTGATGGTGGTAATTGTACTGCAGTGGAATGCTAGAAGTTTAATTGCAAATGGACAAGAGTTCAACAAATATATTGACAACCTGGGAGAGAAACCTAATGTTCTTTGTATTCAGGAAACATGGCTGAAAGCACAACTGGATTTTATTGTGAAGGGATATACTGCAGCTAGACGAGATAGGGACTCTGGCAGAGGGGGAGGAGTTGCAACATTCATACAGAGTGGGATAAGTTACAAAGTTATGCATGTAAGTACAGATCATGAAGCAATAGTTATAAGGGTATGGAATGATAGAGGACCTATAGATATAGTGAATTATTATAATGTGGGAAATTAGATCAAAGTATATTAGAGGATGCTGGGGGGGTCACTGCAACACAAAGTAATATGGTGTGGGGGTTTTAACTCACATAGCTCGCTATGGGGAAGCAGTAGCACAGATGCAAATGGGGCAGTAGTTGAGGAATGTATAGATGACCTCGGGCTAGTGTGCATTAACACTGGAGAAGGAACACGATATAATTGCACGAAGAATATAGAAACAGTACTCGATCTGACATTTGTTATAGTGCTTTAGCAGGTATAAGTACATGGAATGTGGTAAAGCATACTACAGTGGGCAGCGATCATTATCCGGTAATGACTAAAGTTGGGACCAACATAAGGTTTGAAAAGGAAAAGAAAATTCCTAGATGGAAACTGGGAAAGGCTAATTGGGATGCCTTCCAGGTTGTAAGTATGAATAGATGTAAAACACTTCAAGAGGAAAATGATGATGATATAAATAAATGAAATGATGAGCTGGTTAAGGTTATCATTCATTCAGCTAAAGACACAATTCCGGAAAGTGCAGGAGTTAGGCGCACCAAGAGTGTACCCTGGTGGAATGGTGAATGCAGTGAATCCATTAAAGACAGGAATAAAGCATTCAGGCAACTCAAACAACTCCATTATCAGGAAGCTTTGAATCAGGGTAAAAGGGCCCAGGCCCCAAGCTATAGTGAGGAGAACAATAAGAACGCAGAAACGCACTTTTTGGAATTCTAAGGAATTATGAGTTGCCAGTTTTGAGCAGAGGGGACAAAATGGCTGTCACAAACGTAGGAAAGGCGGAACTTCTAGCTCAAACATTTAGGAAAGTTCATAGTTCAGATAACCTTACAGAGGAAGCCAGGCAGTGCAGAAATAATACACGAATGGAAAACCCGAGAATATTGGATAGAGTAGAAGCGTTAGGAGATCAGTTGGACCTGCATTTTAGTATGTTTGAGTTGAGAAGAGCAATTATTAGTGCTCGCCAATCCACTGCTGGGAAAGATGGTGTTTGTTACAAAATGCTGGAACACATGACAGATAACTCTCTAGTCATTGTGTTGAGGTTGGTTAACAGGGTGTGGGATTCTGGCCAACTTCCTTCAGTGTGGAAACAAGCGATAATAGTGCCCATCCTGAAGCCAGGGAAAGACCCTTCAGATCCATCTAGCTCCAGGCCTATTGCCCTGACATCTCATTTATGCAAAATCATGGAGAGAATGGTTACAGAAAGGTTAACGTATATCTTAGAAAGTAAAGCTCTGTTGTCCCCATATCAAAGTGGGTTCCAGAGGGGTCAGAACACAATGGATTCTATATTGTGCTGAGAATCAGACATCAGGAAAGCACAGACCAACAAGGAAGTAGTGATTGCAGTCTTCTTTGATGTTGAAAAGGCTTATGCCATGCTCTGGAAGGAAGGACTACTAATCAAGTTCAAATCATTGGGAATTGGTAGTAAAGCATATAATTGGGTTATGAATGTTGCTCTCAGGGCTGTTAGGGAAAACATCAGGCAATATATATTGTGAGATTATTACATTTCTAAAAGAAAATGATCAATTTAGAGTTTTGGTTCTTTGTTTTGTTTCTTGTTTTCTGCATAGTCTCTTGTCCACACTCCAGTCCAGTTGGTGGCGGTAATGCACCTACAAGCTGGTTTGCCAACCGCCAATAAACACGAAAGAAGAAGAAGAAGAAGAAGAAGAAGAAGAAGAAAACGAGAGAAGAAGAAGAACAACAAGAACAAATAGAACAAAAGAAGAGGTGAGTGGATTAAACACATGCAGAGGTTTCATTAAGTGTATTTACACCTGTTAGCTTACAGTTAATCACGAATCAGAAGTTATCTTATTTAACACAATAGTCTCAAACTATCTTTAAATAAAGGCTAACAGCTACAGTGTAACAGCTACTGTTTAACAGCTAACGGCTATCGGCTAACCGCTACAGTTATTATTCCAGTTCGGCTCTGGGGGAGTAACAGTTGATTTGTAATGCTCAGCTGACTTTATGTTAGTTATTTATTACACCAGTTGTCTTTAAGACGGTTTGAGTTGTTGTGTTGGTGCTCTTTGCCATAGATATGGTTTTAAATGGATGCTAACTATCTTATTAGTATCGTCATTCACCGCGACGTTGCATTTTTCCCATTGAAATGAATGGGGTTCTTCAGTTAGCAGCTAACGCTAAGCTAAGCGACGGTTTAGCTCATTAGATAAATAGATATACTTTATTTAAATAATGATTTATCTTAAACTGGGAAATGAATGTGTCACAGCAGAAGTGTTTTCAGGCATTACACTAGTTAAACATATTTAAAAGATGCAATAAGATAATAAAAATGAAGCATTAGCAGCAAGTATACACACAGGACACATATCACTAGAGTATCTAAAGAATACACAATATACAGAAAATACTGTATAGATGGAGTACATTAAACAGTCTCACTAGCTAATGTTTGCTTTCTGTGTTAACTTAGTGATAGTTTCACACGGATAGCGCTATAACCGTGGTTCAAACAACCATTAATGTCAATTTCTATGTGAATAAAGTCATTTTAATGAAATAAAAGTGAACAAACTGTGAGCTGTAAATTAGAATGTAAGTTGCTACACAGATTATGATGAATTATATCTAAATATTTGTATTATATTAATCATAATTTACACAGAAAACCAACTTTTTATCGTAATGGTTAAAGTAATGTGCATGTAACGTTAATAACTATCTGACCTTTCTATCATGTTCTCCTCTGCTTAGCATCACATTGACTAAATGGATCAATTTGGACCATGTTTACTCACAGCAGCATAGATGAGACAAGGCACTGCACGTGGTGTGATAAAACACTACATAGAAGCATCTAGAAATAGAACATATCATTGAATAAACTCTCTGAATTCCTCCTCTTCACTGATGACAGTTTATGATGAATTATATCTAAATATTTGTATTATATTAATAATGAAGCAGCTCTGTGGTCTTCATCAGGACAGCTGATGAGCAGCATGGAGGAGAAGAAGGAGGCCCCTGGAGCTCAGGTCAGTGTGCACTTCATCACAATATATTCCTAATTCCAGCGTTTCCGCCAGGCGGGCGTCTTGCCTTCATTTGACGCCCTTATTCAGCTCGGAACGCCCTATACAGACATAAATAAAGCAGCGACTGTATTCGTCATGACACAGACAGTCTGTGGTTTGTACTTGTTTAACTTCTGTCTAGTTTCTGAACAGATATGAGGAGCTGTGAGCTCTGAGGGCTAACAGCTAACGGCTGATGTTGGTTTTGTGGTTCACATTGTCACTACCCGATCTGCAGCCCTGCCCTATCTGCAGTGCGCATGTGCGAGAAGGTCCGCCATATTTGACAACTCCATACGGCAACTCCAATAGGACATTTGACGTCTAGACGGCTGCCCGATTTGCATCGTGCATGCGCGAGTCATAAACGTCTCAAATATCTTTATTAAAATATTTTGTGATTTGAAATAATATGAAGGACATTCACAGTTAATGTAATTAGATATAAATTATGAATGCCATACATATTGCATACATTCAGTCAATATTTCTTCAGTATGTATGATAGCTGTCTAACAGAAGTTACATCCATTCCTCACTTATTCTGACAATGTTCTTAACCCAATAAAATGACCCAACAAAAGGAGTTGCTCAATAATAGTGAAGTCACGTTGTAATAACAATAACTCGTCTCTCTCGTTCAGATTAATATTGTCAGGGTTTTTTGAGTGTTCTTTTTCTGCTTTGCCAAACACCACTGTGTCAAATGTCCTATTAAATTTGCCGTATGGAGTTGTCAAATATGGCGGACCATCTCGCACATGCGCACTGCAGATAGGGCAGGGCTGCAGATCGGGTAGCGACACACATTGAAGATGACGTCACGGCTCCGCCTACACTGCGTTACTATAGTTCAGTGGTTCTCAAACTTTTTCTGGCATTGCCCACTTTGAACAGGTGGGCCTTTTCAAGCACCACCTGCCGCTCCAATAAAATGGTAGGCAATGGTCAAATGTATCGTCCTATAACAGGGGTCACCAACCTTTTTTAGGGTGAGGGCTACTTTCAAAACATAAAACAAGTTGGGGGCTACTTTCAAAACATAAAACAAGTCGGGGGCTACTTTTACTCCTCCTTTTCAGTTTTTTTGCAGTGTATATATTTAGCACATTTTAACATTATTAAATGCTTCCCTTTAACCTTTGTGTGCTGTTTGGGTCTGTGGGACCCGTTTGCAGTGAAAAGAAAATGTATGATTTTTTTTAAATGTTGAAGTTAAAAGCATCATCTGGTGCACTTTGAGCACAACAAGAATTTATGGATACATCTCTCAACACTCTATGCTGTATACTGTTCAATAATCCAAACATCTTTAGAATATGATCACAACCAATAACAAATCATTTAAACTTGTTCATTCTTATCTTATGTTACCTAGTTAGCATTCTTTCTTTTTATTTATACATATTTTACTAATCACTCCCCTTTTAAACTGTTTACTGTCCTATAGTACACATTGGAATGATTTCTTACTTTATTTTGTACAACTAGGCTATATTAAATAGATAAAGGTGTGTTTTCTCTCTCTCTCCCTCTGTCTCGCTCGCTCACAGAGGCTGTGTGCTTCTCCGTGGCGATGATGGCTTGCGTTAAAAGATAATAATAAACATAGGCCTATTTGTAAAATGGGGGGACACAAACGGGATTTCGAAAAGTGTCACGGTTAAACTCCACATTTATTTTCTTCCCGACTGCAACGCGGTTGTGTGTGTGTGAGAGCGTTTCACATGTGTGTATGAGAGATGTATACATATGTCTGCAAATGACTTTGGTTTCAGTTGTGTGTGTGTGTGAGCAGGCTCTGATTGGCCATCGGAAGATTCGGGACTTTTCCCGTTGGGCCGCTGCCGTTGGTGGGCCGCTGGCTCTGGCATAGGTGGGCCGTGGACTTTCACAGCGCCGCTGTGCCGGTACCGCATCCGCCGCCGCAAACACCCGCCGTTGCGAGGCTCTGGCGGCTCCGGCAGGTCCGGTGCAGCGGTGCTTTGAAAGTCCACCGCCGTTGCGAGTCTCCGGCTGTAATAATCCACTACCGCCCGCGAGGACCCAGGTTCGATTCCGGCCTGGGGTCTGATGGAGATTTGATTGGACAACTAGTCCGCTTTTTCAAATCTCCGCGCGTCCCTAAACAAGCTGGTTATATTACAGGAAGGAGTCCAGAGCATACAATTAACCGATAACAATAATCTACTTTAATGGTAATAAGACAATGCAATACAATCAAATACAGTACAAAATAAATACAGATCTGTGGGATCCCACATTTACCTGATACTCACGTGAGCCAGCCAGCCAGAGGAAAGAGAGCGGGCACACAGCGTGCTTCCTGTCTAAATACCTCGCTTACAAGAGGAGGAGTTATCTGCGCCTCCCTTCCAGACCTCCGTGATTGGCTGCCCAAATTATCATCAACACCTCACATCTTAAGTTCCCCAATCCCAGTAGCTCAGCTTCATTATCTCCTAGATCTGAATTGACTGCATGTTAACTCCTCACCTTCCCCCCTTCTTCCTTTGTCCTCAAAAAACCACATGTTCACAGGCCCAAAACCAGCTCAGTTTTCTACACAAATCATTTTCCCCTTTTAAGCTTCTTCATAGTTTACTAACATGAATACATACAAATATTTCCTTACAGGTCCAAAACATTTATTTTTTTTAATAAAAAAAAGAAATCTCCCGTCCGTTCGCGACCCACCTATCACATCTCTGCGCCCCACACTTTGAGAAACGCTGCTATAGTTACCGCTAGGGTTGCAAAGGGGTGGAACGTTTCCATGGGAAGTTAAGCTGGGAAATTTTGGAAATATTCGATGCAAAATTAAACAGAACAGAACAAGTTTTAATTATTTGATCGAACAATTATTTGTTTCATTGAAGACCGAAAACAGGAATTTTGCATTAAACATGCAAATCTTCCTTCAAGCGATCCTCTGCATTTTGGCTAAACCCTTTCAGTCAACGGGCTCTTCCTGGGCCTCATCAACATCACA
This sequence comes from Pseudochaenichthys georgianus, assembly GCF_902827115.2. Taxonomy (NCBI): domain Eukaryota; kingdom Metazoa; phylum Chordata; class Actinopteri; order Perciformes; family Channichthyidae; genus Pseudochaenichthys; species Pseudochaenichthys georgianus. Next base: position 206,771 of record NW_027262965.1, read on the forward strand.
CTCTTCCTCTTCAGTGTCACTGTCCAGCCTTGTTGAGGATGGCTCTGTCTCCGGCTCAAAGAGCCTTAGGTTTGCCGAATGCCAACCAGTTTTTCCACTCTCACATTTGTGAGCCTGTTGCGAACATTCGTGTGGTCTCAATAGCCATGAAGTAAGCCAGGGGTGGGGAACCTCCGGCCCCCGGGCCGTATACGGCCCGCGAGACAATTTGGTACGTCCCTCGAGGTAATTTATAAACACAAGCAAAAAAGAAAAAAATAAGAGAAATCTAGACCGCAAAAAAATTAAAGAAGCGAGTGCCTGTTTTTCCTAGCCAAGGTCAGGGTCCTTGAACACAACACGAGCCTAACGTATCACTTGGTATATGTCTCGTCTGACAGGGGTGCAGTTCTGACTGACGGCCCGTCCACACTACAGCTTCGTCAGCTTCAAAAACGGTTTCCAACGCGTCTGCCCATTCACTTTGAATGGGGTGACGTCACTTTTCGCCGAACTGCATTGTGGGAAGCAGAGCGGAGCTTTCCTGCCGTTTCAGGCTGCAAAAGTTGAGCAATGTTCAACTTTTGAAGCCTCTGAAGCTTTCGGTAGAAGCGTCAGCCAATCAAATCATATGCCAGTACAAGCTCTAGCCAATCAAACCGCTGCTTGTGAACTGCCCCAGTTCCTAAACTGTATTGGAAACGCAGCATAAAGTGAGCCTGGCCTACCAAGGCCTAACTATACCGTACTAAGTCGTGCAGTGGAAATGCGTTCCAAACAATTATTTAAATGCAAGAAATTACTCCACTGTTGAAAAAATACTTTTTCAATGATTTTACCTAGAAATGGGAGGTTTGATATGGGCCTGTAATTGTTCATTACTGAAGCGTCGAGATTATTGTTTTTTTAGAGCGGTTTAATGACTGCAGTTTTCAGAGCCTGTGGAAAAACACCTGAGTGAAGAGACTTGTTTACTATTACCTCATTCACACCAACGCAACTCCGGTTCAAGCTCCGTGCTAGAGCTTTTCAGGTTCAGAACCGGTTCTTCGGTTTAGCTCTGGCTCTTTTCACACCGCCCAGAGTCCGACTGGTGCTGCGTCATTGCGTCATCGTTTGCGTCATGACGTAACCGTTTGCGTGCCTGCTTCATAAAGCCAAACCGCGCGGAAACCCCTCACAGCTGACACCGACAACAACAACAATGGCCGATTGTGCTCCAGCTTCCGCTGTACCTCTACGGAAGACCAGATTCCCAGTAGGTAGCTGGTCTCTTCAGTGGACCACTGCTGCTTGTTAAGTTTCTCCATCGTTGTGTACAAACTGGATAAAACGCAGGCTTTATGTTGTTGTTCAGGAGTTGATCCCGCCTCGACGTAAGCGTGACGTATGCGGTGCTTTTGCACTGGCCGGACATTTTTGGTGCTTGAAACGAACCGGATTCCGGAGCTAAGAGGCTGCTCCGCTGCGGTGTGAACAGGAAAACACGGTGCTTTTCAAGCTCCAGCTCCGAACCGGCCCTGAAACACCGTTGGTGTGAATGAGGTATATGTGAAGTAGGTCTGAGGCCATGCAAGGAAAAACATCTTGGAAAAACCCTGTTGGAATAATATCAAGGCAGCAGGAGGAGGATTTCAGAAGTTGAATAATGTCCTCTAGGTTTTTATCATTAATCTGATGGAACTGTGTCATGGTGTTTGTATTGATGTTAGGTGGACACAGGGACGACACATCTGCTGTACCTGATGCAGAGGCACTGACTGCTGGTCTGATTTTCTGAATGGGGGGGATACTGACACTGTGGGGTTAGTTAGTCTGTCGACGGTAGCAAACAAGGCACGTGCATTGTTTTTGTTTTTGGCAATGATGTCAGTGAAGAAAGACTGTCGTGCAATTTACAATTCCAAATGATAAAAGCCAAGTCTCTCTTTGTAGATTTCAAAGTGAACCTGGAGATTTGTTTTTCTCCACCTACGTTCAGCTTTTCGACACTCTCTTTTTGCTGTTCTCATGGTCATGGCCTTTCTCCATGGAGATCTTTTCTTGCCAGTCACTTCCTTTACCTTAGTTGGAGCAATGGCATCTATAACATTTTTTTATTTTTGAATTAAAATGATCTACTAGCTCATTTACTGAGATGTTAGCAGGGGCAAGTGTGGAAGAAACATCCTGAGTAAACATTTCCCTCGTGTTTTCAGTTAAATATCGCTTTGCGGTTACCTCTTTTTGAACATTTGTGTGAACAGAAATAGAGCTCTCAAAGGAATGATCAGAGAGCGCAACATCAGTCACCACAACCTCAGAGATATTCAGACCCTTTGAGATCATCAAGTCCAGAGTGTGCCCCTTATTGTGCGTGCGCTCCGTCACATGCTGAGTCAGTCCATTGAATTGATCTATTTAAAACAAGGGACAGTGTACATTAATCAACATATTAAAAACATGTCAAAGTACTCGAATTAGCCAAAAGGCTAGTTTTCATCGATAGTCCCTTTGCCAGATGGTGATTGACGTTTTGAGTGCTTGTTTATACAGTGATTCCAGTGGCCTTAGAGCTGCAGAGTGAGCATCAGACCAGCTGATCAGACAGTTTGAATTACTTTAAGGTACTTGGGTTGTCTTATTGTATAATAGTTGTGCATAAAATGAAGAAAAACATTATGTGCAGTATGGTCAAAAGCATAAAAACAAACAAAATAATGTACATAGTGTTTAATTATTTTATTATTATAAGAACAAAATAGTGCCAAGGGCTCTGTAGCTTACCACCATATGAACTCTGAAAGAAACACAGCAGACATTCTTTTTTTTTTTTCACTTTAATTTTTATTGACATTTTTATAAACATACAAAACAACATATAGTTCAGTATACACTTGAATTAGAGACCCATTGAAGAAGAAAAAAGAAAATAATAATAATAATAAAAACAAGCGAACAGTGACATGGAAGATTTCTATCCTATTTTAATGCAACATCATGGTCTGGTTCCAACTCTCAATTTGTGGTGTCATTCATTTTTCTTTTATATTCAACCCATTTTTCCCATTTAGACTCAAATTTCCCTTCCTGGATCCTCAATATGTGTGTGAATCTCTCCATTTCAAATATTTCCTGTACTACTCCCAGCCATTGCTCCTTTGTAGGTGGATCTGCTTTGTACCATGCTCTGGTAATTGTTTTCTTGCTGGCAGCCAGCAGCACCTTAATCAGGTATCTGTCCCCACCCTGTGAGTTTTCCTGCACCAGATTCCCCAAGTATAAAATCAGGCCGGTCTTAGGAACCTCATAACCTAAGATCCCCTTCAATACTCCCCACACTTCCTCCCAGTATCCCTTCATCTTTTGGCATTTAAAAAAAATGTGTGTGTGGTCTGCCCCCACCTCGCCGCATTGCCTCCAACATGCGTTCTGTTCCGGGGCATACCTCCCTTTTATCTTTGGGGTTATGAAGTATCTGATTATGTTTTTCCAGCCAAATTCCCTCCATACCCTTGACCCAGTAGTTGAGTGCTGCACTCTACATACATTATACCATTCTTCCTCTGTCATATCAATCCCGAGTTCTTTCTCCCACTTTTCTTTTATATATAGAGTTGAATTCCCCCTACTCTCCAACAGAGCCTGATATAGAGCTGAAATCACCCTGCCTTTCTTCCCTTCATATGCTTCAATCATGACCTTAATTACCCCATTTTGTTTAGTGTTTTTATCCATTTTTATTTCTTTTATATAATAGTCTCTCACCTGTAAGTATCTAAAATGGTCACCCCTTTCCAGATCAAACTTATCTCTTAGATATTGAAAACTCTGCATTTCCCCTTTTTCCACCATCCTACATATTGCTGTAATGCCCCCTCGGGCCCATCGCTTAAAACCTGCATCTTCTTTTCCCGGCTGGAATTCATTATCACTTGTTATCCATCTCAAAATCTTTGTCTGTTTTCCTATTTTGTATCTCTTTATTACCGTGTTCCAAGTGTTTAAAGTGAATTTTGTGATTGGGTCTAATACGTTTTCCTGTGTCCTGAATATTTCTTTATCCCCGAGTAGTTTTTGAATCTGGTTGTTTTCCCCATTTGTTTCAATGTCCTTCCATTTAGCTACATATTCCATATTACACCAGCATGCCACTGTTCTGATTTGTGCTGCATAATAATAATCCTGGAAACTCGGCACTGCCAATCCTCCTCTCCCTTTGGGTAGCTGCAGTGTCGCAAGCCTAATCCTGGGCCTTTCCCCCCCCCAAATAAACCTTGAAATCCATTTATCCCATTCCATAAATTGACTTTGTGGAATAGATATAGGTAGTGATTGGTAAAGGTACAGTAGCCTAGGCAGTATATTCATTTTAACTATTTCAATCCTTGAACTAAGGTCTAAGGTCTGTATTGTCCACCTACATAAATCCCTCTTGATATTCTGATTGATCTGCGTATAATTTGCATTGTATAATTTGTCTAATCCTTTTGTGATGTTAACCCCTAAATATTTAATTGTATCCATGTCCCATCTAATTCTGTATTTGTCTTTGATCTCTGGTGTTGGGGTGTAGTTTAGTGCTAAAATCTGTGTCTTTGTCACGTTTAGTTTGTACCCTGAGTATTGTCCATATTCCTCCAGTAAATCCATCAGTATCGGGAAGCCCACGTCTGGTTGCCCCATATATGCTATCAAGTCGTCCGCAAATTAGTCCCAATTTGTGTTCTAAACCTCCTGCCTCAACCCCCTTTATACTCTGGTTCTGCCTAATTGCTTGGGCCAATGGTTCGATGAAGATATCAAAAAGTGTTGGGGAGAGACAGGAAATGGGTTTAATTTATAGAGCACTTCATATTTAATTTCAAATCTCCATGTCGGCTGATGATAGAGCCAAGGGGGAGCATGTAGAGTGTGAAAAGGGTGGGGCCGAGAACTGATCCTTGAGGGACACCACAGGTGATGCTGTGGGTACCCGACTCTGCCTCGCCCAAGGAGAAGTACTCTGTTCTCCCGGTGATGTATGATCTGAACCAATCAAGGGGAGAGTCAGAGAGTACGATGGTGGAGTGCAGACGATAGAGGAGGATGCCGTGATCGATGGTGTCGAAAGCTGCAGTGAGATCGAGGAGGATGAGGAGAGAGGGAGAGCCAGCATCAGCCGTCATCAGCAGGTTGTTGGTGACCCTGACCAGGGCAGTTTCTGTGCTGTGGCCTGAGCGGAAAGCAGACTGCAAAGCATACTTCTCAAACTTCTCAAATAGGTTGTTGGAGTTTAGATTGGTCCTGGAGCTGAGCAGCAACTAGTTTTTCCAGCACCTTTGATAGAAAAGTAAGGTTGGAAATGGGTCTGTAGTTGGCCAGGACTCCCGGGTCAAGGGAGGGTTTTTTGAGACGAGGTTTGATGACAGCGGTTTTTAGGGCAGAGGGGACATGGCCAGCCTGGAGAGAGAGGTTTACGATCTTAGTGATCATGGGGCTCATGGTACAGATGTATGATTTCACAAGAGCTGACGGAAGGGGGTCCAGGACACAGGTGGAGGGCTTCATCCTCCTAACGATGCCCTCAACCTCTCGCTGAGAGATGTCCGTGAAACAGCGAAGAGGCTGGGTTGTCCCAGGCTGTGGGTCAGCAGTTGGAACTGGAGGTACGGAGGGGCTAGAGAGGATGGAGGGGATGGTGTCAGCTTTGTTTGTGAAGAAGGCGGCGAAGTTGCCCCACTGCTTCTCAGTGGAGTCAGAGTGTAGAGGACTTTGGGGTTTGATGAGGTGGTTTATGGTGGAGAAGAGTTGCTTGGAGTTTCCAGTACTGTTGTTAATTATGGAGGAGTAGTACTGGGACTGTGCGTAGGCCTTCTGGTGTTCACGATAGGCTAACCGGTGAACAGAATCCTGAGGCCTTGAGCAGCCGCTCAAGGACACGCCCAGCTGTCTTTATTCTCTTCAGCTCGCCGGTGTACCAAGGGGCTGAGCGTGAGAAAGTGACCATCCTGGAGGGAGGGCATGCAGATCAAGGAGACTGTTAAGGGACTGGTTGTAATATGCAACTGACTCAGTTACTGATGAGAAGTTGGCGGAAGAAAGATTCTGGAGGTCCAGGTTCATGGTGTCCGGGTTGATTTTCCTCAGGTTCCTGAAGCGGATTTGGTGTTTATGTGCTTCTTGAGTGGGGACTGGAAAAAGAGCTCCATAGAGATGGTCTTGTGGTCAGACACACTCAGGTCATACACTAGCACAGTGGTTCCCAAACGGGGTGCCGCGGCACACTGGTGTGCCGTCAGTCAAATCCGGGTGTGCCGTGGGATTTTGTGACAACCATACGTTATTATTGCAATATACAACTACACAAAAATAATTATTTTTTTACTATATCAGTACTCTGTAGGTTTATATGTACGTAATCTGCGCGACTTGCGCGTCCACATCTCCACGTGCAGTGCTGCATAAACATGGCTGAGTCAGCGATACATTTCGAGGGGTGGAGGTATGCCCATTATTTTTGAGTTCGTCCAAAGAATAGACAGGAATGTGACGGTGAGATGCAAACTATGTCCAGACCAGAAGCTGTTATCCACTGCTGGAAACACCACGTCAAACCTCAACAAACACCTGCAAAGAACACATGTTTTTTTGTTTATATCACGGAGTCTGTTCTTCTTCTTTGTCTTCCGGTTATTGCCTGGTTTGAATGACAAATACACACTACCGCCGCCTGCTGGTAAGGAATGTTATTGCCACTCACGCATGCGCAGTTCGTACGTGCTCGGCGAGTAAAGTAACGAGTTACTTTATGTAGATAGTAACGAAGTAGTGTAATATATTACTTTTTAAAAAAAAAGTAATATGTAATATATTACATTTTTGTAGTAACAACTCCATCTCTGGAGTTGGCGTTCTCTGTCTGGTTTAAATGAGTGTGTTGCTGATTTGATGAAGCCTAATTTGATAAAGTTTCAAATTAATTTCTGAAATATTTCGTTAATAAATATTTCATGAGTAATATAGTTTTTATTTTTTTATTTGGTAAATAATTATGCACATTTACAGATATTTTACATGATATGAGTGATAACACGTGTTATAAGGGCTATTTTGCACAATCGGTGTGCCTTGAGATTTGTACTTGTCCTCTGGTGTGCCTTGGGCACAAAAAGTTTGGGAACCACTGCACTAGCAGATTGCTGATGGGGGCGGAGTTTGTGATGACCAGGTCGAGCGTGTGGCCCTTGGCGTGCGTGGGGAGAAGCTGTGTCAGATTGAGGCAGTCCAGACGTAGCAGAAACTCAGTGGCAAAGTGGCAGCAGGGGGAGTTGACGTGAATATTAAAATCTCCAAGTATGATAATATTGGCAGAGGTTGTGCAGAGCGTAGTGAGAAGGTCATGTATCTCTGGGATGAAAGCTGAATTGGGTTTGGGTGGCCGGGAGATCAAAAGTATTGTCAGGGCGAAGGGGGGTTTATATTTAAATGCAAGGCATTCAAAAGAGGACAATACAGGCAGGGGCAGGAGTGACAGTTCCAATTCCTTTCGGTAGATGACAGCTAGGCCTCCACCACGACCAGTGCTGCGGGCTTTCTCCAAGTAGCTGTAGCCAGGAGGGCAAGCTTCATTGAGGGTGGAGTAAACCTCTGGCTGATGCCAGGTTTCCGTGAGGCACATGAAGTCCATTTTCTCATCAGTGATGTGGTCTTGAATAAAGGATGCTTTATTACTGAGGGGTTGTGTATTCAGAAGTTCTATTTTGACTTCGGAAGATGTGGTGAGTCTCTGTAGGGGCCGGAGTAGGCTGTAATCCACTCCACGTTTTCCAGACTGTTTCGTGTGTGGCGGTCTCGCGATGCTCTCCGTGCATTCATGCAGCAGTCTCGTAATGTTTCTGACGCGATTTGACCCCGCCGTGACCAGGCTCTGATGACGCGTCAGATTTGCGACACGACGGCAGACAGAGTGGATGGATGGAATTGCTGCATCTCTGTGCTGGGAATATACAGTTTGTCTTCTTATTTGGCTTCGGTGGATATAGCGATGCCGACGAAAAAGTCCAAGTTGTTTAATGACTGAGGTGCAGGTTGGAGCGTTGGAGTGGTTGAATCTCAGAAGTCGGGGAATAGAAAACCTCAACATGTCAACAGGTCGGGCGCCGAAGAAGTTTGGTAGTGGTGCTTAGCAGCGAGGGCTAACAGCAACGAGACAGCTGGAAGGCTATCCCGTTAGTATACCTCACGTCTGGGAATGAAACAGAGGCTTGGGAGTCCGCCTGCTGTCACACTGGTAGCGGGAGAGAGGCAAGCAGTCAGCCGGAGATAGTCGGCAAATTTGGGCGATACAGCAGGTGAGTCCCGATAGCCGTCAGGTCCAAAACCGTCAATAATCACGAGGTTTAAGATATAAAAGCACTTGTTAAACAGACTAAAAGTTTAGCCATATAAGTTTAGCTTAAAAGCAGAAAAAAGTGGCTTAAAAGCAGATAAAAACTCGGCGAACAAACAAGCGCCAGCGTCTTCTCCAACGTACTTTCACCTAAATGGATAACCCTCCTGTTCGATGAGCTTGTTTGTTACTATATCTTTTTGACCACTTATGATAATGCTGTTAAGCTATTTAGCTTTGTGTTGTTTGAACCCACTTGTATACTCAGCTCCTGAAAAAGGGATACAAGCTAAGAGATAAGAAACAAGGTTTTCTTAGAAAGAAAGTGAGGGTGAGGGAATTCTCCGGTTTTGGGACAAAATTAACATGGGATCACTCCGGTCATTGTACGTACTTCGTCTCACTGGAATATTAACGGTCAGATTGAATACAACATCGGCCCAGTTTCTCTGGTCAATGACCGGATAGTTTTGAAAGTGACAAAACACACATTTTAAAACTCTTAAACAATTAAACAATGTTTACCCAGGATTCAGGCACCTTCCCTGGCTTGTAAAATGTGGTGATGCGCCCTGGAGGTATCAGACTATTTAAAACATGTATACCCAGGATTCAATCACTTTTCCTGGCTTGTAAAGTGCTGTGAAGCAGCCTGTTCTCTGGGTGTAGTCTGGGTGCAAGAGCTATGCGCTGCAAGGAGATCTCTGGGTGCGCTCTGTGGCTCTCACAGCCCTCTTCTCTCTGGCTGCTCTCTCCCTCTATTCACAGCACTCTTCCCCGCCTTTCAGAGACTTATTGCAGGGTAGAAAAGCCTTTTGCATCACCCTGGATCTCTGCATACGTGCCTGTGAGTGTGAGAGCCTGCAAACAGCAGTGAACCTGCTGCCAGCATTACAAACATATTAATCAGGCGTTTTAACACTTTTTTCGATGAAAATGATTTGTATTCACTATCATGGGGGCTATATAAATCAAATTCCGGGTAATTCGGAGCACAATTGTACCTTTTACTATTGAAATGTATTTGTATTGTGGGCTATAAAAGTGACATTTCTGGGTGACTTTGTCAGTTTATGGACCGTAGCCCACAATTCCCGGAGGTTCCAGGCCGAATTTGGGAGCTTATAGGTGGCCTGCCATGCGCCCCCATCCGTGGAAAGAAGAAAAAAGTAAAGAAAACGGTCAATTATATCTTAAAATAATCAAAAATGAAGTTTAAAAAAATTCGAGAAAAAACGACTAATTGCCAACAGAGAAAGGGACCAACCCTTTGGCGCTTCGGGCCGAAGCCCCGGACACTTTTGCACTCCCCCGTTGCAACTTACAACGGAGAGGGGAACCCAAGCCACCCCAACTCCGTCAAAAAAATGCATTCATCATTTTCAAGCTACAATCTGCACGATATCGGAAACCCGGTTTTTAAGAGCACTTAGAAATAAACACGGCTGTGTCAGTTCATGGAGGAATGCATCCGCTCCATGTGTGATCTGGCTCGGATACAATTGTTGCATGGAGACCCCCCAGCATGGTTCTTACCAAACTTTAAGTTTTTGAACTGGTCTCTGGAGGAATGCAAGGGGAGTTGTCAGGGAATTATGAGACACTATTTTCGGATACAATTTATCCATTTTCACCCCTTCCTATGGTTCTCCCAAAAGTTAACTCAGACTTTTTCTCACTCTGGAGGAATGTAAGGGGAGTTGTCAGGGGACTCTACCCGCCTTATGAGACACTATTTTCGGATACTTTTTTCCATTTTCACCCCTTTTCTATGGTTCTCCCAAAAGTTAACTCAGACTTTTTCTCACTCTAGAGGAATGTAAGGGGAGTTGTCAGGGGACTCTACCCGCCTTATGAGACACTATTTTCGGATACTTTTTTCCATTTTCACCCCTTTTCTATGGTTCTCCCAAACGTTAACTCAGACTTTTTCTCACTCTGGAGGAATGTAAGGGGAGTTGTCAGGGGAGTTCTACCCGCCTTATGAGACACTATTTTTGGATACTTTTTTCCATTTTCACCCCTTTTCTATGGTTCTCCAAAAAGTTAACTGAGACTTTTTCTGACTCTGGAGGAATGTAAGGGGAGTTGTCAGGGGACTCTACCCGCCTTATGAGACACTATTTTCGGCTACTTTTTTCCATTTTCTCCCCTTTTATATGGTTCTCCCAAAAGTTAACTCAGACTTTTTCTGACTCTGGAGGAATGTGAGGAGAGTTGTCAGGAGACTCTACCCGCCTTATGAGACACTAATTTCGGATTTTTTTTTCCCATTTTCACCCCTTTTCTATGGTTCTCCCAAAAGTTAACTCAGACTTTTTCTCACTCTGGAGGAATGTAAGGGGAGTTGTCAGGGGACTCTACCCGCCTTATGAGACACTATTTCCGGATACTTTTTTCCATTTTCACCCCTTTTCTATGGTTCTCCCAAAAGTTAACTCAGACTTTTTCTCACTCTGGAGGAATGTAAGGGGAGTTGTCAGGGGACTCTACCCGCCTTATGAGACACTATTTTCGGATACTTTTTTCCATTTTCACCCCTTTTCTATGGTTCTCCAAAAAGTTAACTGAGACTTTTTCTGACTCTGGAGGAATGTAAGGAGAGTTGTCAGGGGACTCTACCCGCCTTATGAGACACTATTTTCGGATACTTTTTTCCATTTTCACCCCTTTTCTATGGTCCTCCAAAAAGTTAACTCAGACTTTTTCTGACTCTGGAGGAATGTAAGAACAGTTGTCAGGGGACTCTACCCGCCTTATGAGAGACTATTTTCGGATACTTTTTTCCATTTTCACCCCTTTTATATGGTTCTCCCAAAAGTTAACTCAGACTTTTTCTGACTCTGGAGAAATGTGAGGAGAGTTGTCAGGGGACTCTACCCGCTTTATGAGACACTAATTTCGGATACTTTTTTCCATTTTCACCCCTTTTCTATGGTTCTCCAAAAAGTTAAGTCAGACTTTTTTCCTGATTTGTCACTGATCGAATGGCAAACGCGACCCGCCATCGGAGGGCCTCTGCCGGCCCGGCCTTGTGCCGGTGCTCTGGCGGTCGGTTCCTCCGATACAATTGTTGCACGGAGACCCCTGAGCATGGTTCTTACAAAACTTTAAGTTTTTGAACTGGTCTCTGGAGGAATGTAAGGGGAGTTGTCAGGGGACTCTATCCGCCTTATGAGACACTATTTTCTGATACATTTGATAAATGTTCACCCCTTTCTATGGTTCTCCCAAAAGTTAACTCAGACTTTTTCTGACTGTGGAGGAATGCAAGGGGAGTTGACAGGGGACTCTTGCGGGCTCATAATGTACTATTTTCGCATACTTTTTTTTCCTTTTCAGCCCTTTTCCATGGATGAATTGAAACATATTTGTTTTACATTTTGGTCAATTTGACCCAGTTCTGGTACCGCATTGCCTGGAGGATAGGACCGATAGATGACAGACTCTCTGGCCGCCTCACAAGTCACTATTGTCGGACACTTTCTTTGCTTTACCCCAGTTCTATCACACTTTCCTCCTTTGACCATAAAACGTGTTTCCTGCTGGGGTACTGCCTGGTTCCGGGGCACCCCAAACCCTATCATGGTCAGGGCACCATGAATTGATGCATCGGACCCAATGTTGCCATAAACAGCCCCGCGTTGGTGCGGAGGTGGGACCATTTAACCCGGTGGTAACCCAAGTCCTCCCTTGGTCCGTGTACCAGGCATTGAAGCATCGGACCCATTGTTGCAATCACCGGTTACGCTAACGCATATAAACGGAGAAACAGAAAATCATTTAAATACAATTCACTGTGTCTGTTTTAGTAAGGATGTCGTTCGAATGCCCGGTGTGCAGACTCTTCTATCTGGCTTTGAACAAGCATCTTAAGCACAAACATGCAGTGCGGAACTTGGAGGAAAGAGGCATCATTCTTAACATGATCAGTGGCAGAATAAATGTTCGGACCAAACCCTGTCCCATCACAGGGTGTTCGTATGCTGGGAAGAGACTAGACCGTCATGTAACTCATGACCACCCTGAGTTCTCCCGAGATGAGGCACATCAGGTCCTGGCAAGGCTGAAGCATAGTGTGGCCCTGCAGTTGCTCCATGACCTCCGAGAGACTAATCCCATCATTGGAATGGCTACATCATTGGATATAGACAATGAGGAGGAATACCCGGTGCACCCTCCACCCTTCTCCCCACATACCGAGTGTGACGAAGAGGACTGCAGGCAGGTGATGCTGGAAAATGTAGCATTGAGGGCTCAGAAGGATGCCCTCATTAATGAGGTGAAGACCCTGCGCTCCAGGCTGAAAAAGGGGCTAAAACCCAGGAAGCAGAGTGCCACTGCTGCTGTGCTTGAGGAAGAGGAAGAATGTATACGATTTAAGGGCCTGGCTATCTCAAGTACCTGCGGCATAAACACAGTAGCCTCCGGCAGCAATACCCCTCTCAAGACTCCGGTCAAGACTCTCATGCGGTCCCCAGAAGCCTCCAGTAGTGAGACCCCTCTCAAGACCCCGGTCAAGACTGTCATGCGGTCCCCAGCTGCCTCCGGTAGTGCGACCCCTCTCAAGACCCCGGTCAAGACTGTCATGCGGTCCCCAGATGCCTCCGGTAGTGAGACCCCTATGCCATAAGACCTGTGCGTCTGTCTACAATAAGCTGAAAGCTAATCTGGCTAAGGACTGGCCCTCTCTCCCAAATCAATGGTCCACAGGGAAGGGACGGGGGAATACCATGCGTGAAATCACGTTGCCTAAAAGCATGGAGACGTACATTCAGACATACAGGCATCATTGTGAGGGTGTTGCACCAACAGTAAAACAGAAAGAAAATTGTCTGTCCAATGTCAGCCGTATAAAGAACTTCCTCGTATTCATGGCCCATGGTGTTAACCGGCTGTCAGATTGGCTGTTCCTAAAAGACACGGAGAGGGTCCGTGGCTGGAGCGAGTATATTGTAAAGTCGGGCCGGGCAGTCACAACATCGCTGTTGTTCCTGATGAATGTGAACCATTTCCTGAGGTACTTGTCTGAGTCAAAGCTCCGGGGGTGCAGGCTCACCCAGACTGATATGACCCACATCATCAGAGAGGTGAAAGCCAATATGAAAACCCCTTTAACGTTCCCAGGGGCACGAGGTTCTTGAGGGTGTGATCATCTGGGTTTAGTCCGTGGGGGAGTGCTTAAGTCTGGGGGCCCGGGGACCCAAGATGCGCGAGGTTATGGAAGTACGCATGTCAGGGAGAGATGCTGGAGCTGCTTAGTCCGTCATTTGGGGCTCTGTGAGCCGCCACAGAGAGGTGCTTTTCCCGGTGTATTTCATGGAAGTCTGACATAGCCTGTGTCCTGTGAAATAGCCTGTTTGCCCATGTCAAATCTTGCTATTAATTGAAAACTTTTAATAGGAATCTCTGTTTGACATATGTTCAGAATGTGCTATTTATTCAGAAATAGCACATTCTGAATGACCCAGTGTACACATCGTTGTGCACCTCTGTGTCACAGCCCGCTGCTGCTGCTGCCTCCCTGTATTCACAGCACTGTTCCCCAGCTTTCACACACTTATTCCTGGGTAAGAAAGCCATGTGCATCACCCTGGATCTCTGCCTTGGATCTCTGCCTGTGAGTGTTGGACCCTGCTTACAGCAGTGACTCTGCTGTACTTATGTTCTTGTACATTTCATGAGTCAAATGTGGATGAAATTGACATGTTTCAAGCTGCTTTCCTGGGTTACATAGTGCTGTGAAACAGCCTGTCCTCTGGGTGGGAGAGCGAGGTGCTGGAAGGAGCTCTCTGGGTCACAGCCCACTGCTGCTCTCTCCCTGTATTCACATAACTTTTACCCAGCTTTCACACACTTATTCCTGGGTAAGAAAGCCATGTGCATCACCCTGGATCTCTGGGTGCCTTTGAGTGTGGGACCCTGCTTACAGTCCGTCGTTTGGGGCTCTGTGTAGGTCCAGAAAGAGGTGCCATTACTGGTCTCTCTCCTGGAGGTGTGAAATAACACCATTTCAGGGACACATGCTGGAGGTCTGTAGTCCGTCCTTTGGCGGTCTGTGAGGGGCCACAGAGAGGTGGATTTCGCGGTCTCTCTCCTGGAGGTGTGAAAAAACCTGAGTCCCCATTTCAGGGACACATGCTGGAGGTCTCTCTCCCGAGAGTGGACGTCCATTGCCTCTAAATAGAGGTAAAATTAGGTCTGTCATTTTGGGTAACCGCACCACTGTCAGACTTCTCCTGAGAGTGGACGTCCATTCTCTCTAAATAGGGTTAGGAAACCCGATAGAGGGAACAGGGAGGTTGATAAGTTAGCAAGGGAGAGGCCAGCTAGCCTGGGGTCTTTGCGTCTTATTATACCTGGGGAATGGAAAGAAGGAGACAGAGTGAGAGTTCCACCGCCCGACCACCTTAACGTATTAGGAAATACACAAGACTTAGATCATGTAGGGGCAGATAGAGGGGGCATGTGTATGAATAGCCAAAGGATTGATATACCTGAGGCAAGGGAGACAGTGATACACTTTAGGAAAGGTTGTCTCGAGTGTGCGCGTTCCGGAGTATTCGACAGACGAAAACTCACCCGCGTCACATTATCACACACACCCAATAGACACTTCAGTGCTGATGTGGCGGGGCCCCTGTCAACTAGAACTATTTTAAGAATGAAGTACTTCCTTATTTGTGCAGACAATGGCTCAAGTGCTAAGAGAGTTTATCCCCTGAGAGTTGCAACGGGGAAGACTTTTTCTACAAGATTGACAGAACTGTTAATTCAATTTCCAGATATTGAATCATTAAGAATAGATAATGGAAAACATTTTAAGAACTTTGATGTTCAACATTTGTTAGAATCACGCGGTGTCACACAAATCTAGCCTGTCTCTGATAAACCTGAAACTAATGGTGTTGCTGAAAAAGCGCTTAGAAATTAAATGCATTATTAATATTAAAACTGAGGGAGAAGACACCGTAGTGCAGGTAAATACAAATAATACTGTTGAGCTTGACACATTTTGCCTAAGTACACTGCACACAGATCAGAGAGACAGATAATGGCCCTGCCACAGACTGCACTAGCGAATACATTCGGGGGCTGGTAATCCTGGTCCAGGGACGGGGGTTGTGATCTCATCTAGTGGGGAAAGCCCTACTGGGTGCCTATATGGCCAAGCAAGGATACCTCCGTGAAGAGAGATGGAGCCTTTGGAGTGGGGACCGTATGTTCCCGGTGAATGTGTAATTGGTAGAGTTGTTACTGCCATGGTAAGTTGGCACGGCCCGAACCATGAGAAGCCGGCACAGCTCCCTAATGGGCCGTCTTTGAATCCTCCACAGGATTGCCTCGGAAAGAGAGGGAGGCAGAGTGTTACTGTGCAGAGACTGCTCTTTGGAGCGTCAGCAGAGGCTGATAGTTGGCACTTGGCCACCTCAGGATAAGGCAGCAATATCTAGCTGTCATTGCACGTGGGGTGGGCAGAAATGAAGGACGTGCGAGTCCCACCTGGGACTTTTTCTGCTCAGAGCAATTTTGTCTGCTAGTTCAATATAGGATCCAATGCATTCTGTCTTTGGTCAAATGAAGAAGACATTTGTGAATGATTTACGGCTAAAAATGTTCTATGCTTTCAATAAAGCTAAGTGGAGACTTTTGGCTTTTCTTATTATTCTAGCTGTCGCGATAGTTTCAGGTGTTTTGTTCAGATGTGGACTGCTTCAACAAGCACTACTGTACATGAGAACATTATGTTTGTTCCTGATCAAATTCACCTTTAAGATGATTTGGCTGTCCCTTAAACTACTATGGCTGATCTTAAAATGCACATGTTTCTTTTTGGGTCATGGGTTAACAAAACAAGGGAGTTAAACAAAGGAAGACATGTAGGGAGGGAGAGTCCTGCTGTTCAGGGGAAATGGAGAGGTTGGCTTCGGTGGATCAACAGGATTCCTCCTCTCCCAAACTTTGCTAAAAACCTTTATCCATAAAAGCTGCTTAAGAAAACAATTATAAAGAAAATGTTCAGATCTGCTTAGAGGGAGATGTCTCCTTGTTTGCCTCTCCTCCGTGCTGCAGGTTCAGCACCGGATGTTGATGTGGTTTGACATGCAGCTCCGAGATAGAGATCAGCAGCCCCGCCTTTACATACTCTCACAGCTCTCTGGACCTGAGACGGTGACAGCACCTCATGGAGAGACAGGACTTTACCTCTGAGAATGCTTCATCCCAGTCAATGCAGGAGATCCTGATTGAATCATTTTGACTATTCTTTCATTTAGTTTTGATTTCCCCAAAGTCGTTGAAGAATGGGGGATTTGTGACTTTGACCTTAGCTATCCCCATTGTACTTATCAGAAACTGCAACATGGCCTTATCAACCGGCCAACGCTGAGTTGTTTATTGATTTATCCATGTTCAGCAGAAAGGAGAGTTCAGTTGTGTTATTAGCTTCTTCCTATCAGGCAGCAGTTCAATAAGTAGAATCATGCTAGAAGGGTTTTAACTGCTGAAAGTCTTTAGAATAGGTTTGCTCACTTTGCAGATTTGGACCAACTCCTTTTGTAGTATCTGGTGTTTATCCAACTCCTGGTTGGTAGTCATGAATTTAAAACCAATAGATGTAACAACATTTTTAAGAAAATGTGTGTTTATTTATTACCTTTCGTTAAAATTGCATATTATTACTATAAGTCTTTATTTGTTTTAATTTTAACTTTACATTTTTAATTGTTCATTAAGTAAAAGGCTCTTTTATAAGGATTTATTAGGACATTTGACTTGTGAACCTGTTGCTTTTGTATTTTGACTTTGTGTCTTTTGTTATTTTTTGGATTCTTGTAAATCCGCTATTTTTGTTAAAACCTTAATAAAAACCGGTTTGTACATTTCGACCCAGTTCCTGGTCTCTCTGGTGGCCTCTGAAGGTCTTGGTCTCAGAGTGATGTAAGAACACCCTTCCTTGGAAAAGGCTGACATTAGTTGATCATTTTGATTTTAAATTGTTTAAGGGGAATAGAAACTCTGCTAAGGTTAAACTGTAGTTTCACATTGGTCACTGTGGGTGATGTGGTTTTGATTGATGTTGAAACATATGCTCTGCTGATGTGGTGATGTCACTGCTGTGATATTAATGTTTGACTCTGGCTGGGTTTGATATTACTTTGATTGTTTTAATTGGTATACGGGGATCGCAAGAGGGGGTTAGGGATTGTGGGTCCTGACGCTGCCCTAATTACCAAGGAGTCTCCCAACGACACAGGGTCTCCCCTCCAGGGGCAGTTTAGATACTGCTCTGGGGTTCTTCCAGCCCACCAACACCTACTGCACCACACACTCCGTTTTGCTATCCTAGCGGTCGGACATCCGAGGCTGGAGTGCCTGAAATAGGGACACGACGGGCCGTTTGGTGTTAGAGACACGCTGTAAACGCCCCCCTGAGCAGATTACGGTGATCGTGGAGATTCTGGGGGTTCAGTCCTAAAAAGATGGGACGGCCGTTCACCGGAGCCTTATCAGCACCGGAGCTCGGTATCGGAGACGGCCTAGATATTAACGTTGGTTGTATCGAAGTTCGATTCCTTTTCAATGGGATGATCTGATGGTATTTATAAAGTATGATCATGGAAAGTGGTGGTGATGAAAAGGTGATGATGGTTTGTTGTTGACCTTTGAAGTATATCCTGGCTTCACAAACATGGTAGAATGATAAATGATGAAACTAGGATCAGTTAGTGGTGAAGTCTTTGAAGACATCATGTTTTATGATAAAGGTTGTTTCCAGGCTGGAATCACTTAGAGAGCAACAGGGTGAATACAGTGAGCTCGTTACCTGTTGAGGTGAGTTCTCCTTCCGCCTGGAGTCCTGAGGAGAAATCAGAAGAGAAGGTCAACAGAGTTTCCTATC